>NW_013665748.1:175756-197893 GCF_000517525.1 Limulus polyphemus
CATGTTAAGCTTATATTAAAGTTTTTCTTCATTACCCATTTAAGCCGTCTCCAGCCATTATTAGTCTCAAAGTGGGTTCCTCGTCATCGAATATAGTTTGCTTTGTTGTTTGTTTCTTTTCAAAGATGTTTACAACCTGAACACTGAGTTGATTTAGGTAGAATAGGTTGCATTTGCAAATTATATTTTGAAGGTTTACTAATAAGCTAAACTGAGAACATGGATTTCAGGTCTCAGTTTATAAATCAACAGTCTCCTTGATACAGACTGTTCATTATTGGCCCTGGCTACATATTTGATGGAAATATCACATTCACTTTGGGTGTGGATAAATATATTAGACTTAACTAGAGGTCTAGCATTAACTATCTCTTTAATGTGAGGTATTAACTATCTCTTGGTGGAACTAATATAACCCTGCTGACAGCAAGGATAAGTAAATTTATACATTACAAAAGAAGATTGAAGAAATGGAATTTGGTCTTTAAATTTGAAAAAAAAAAATTGCTAAGGTGGCAATTAGGTTTAAAAATGTACCTCAACTGTATTTGCAGGTATACTCTGTGGATTACATTCTTTAGCTGACTTTTAATATGCAATGAATATTTGATAATATAAGGTAAACTAACGACCACAATAGTTTTAAATACATTTCATTTATTTAAGTAAAGTATTCTGTCAATAGAATGATTTGGAAAATCATTTTTTACATAAGAATTCTTTGATGTTTAAAAATTCTTTACGTAAACCATCACACAAACTAGATATAGGCACAATGAAAAAGTATTTTCACTAAATTCTCCTTAAAAACATTGGGAATGAAACTCTCAGAATAAAAATACAATCTAGGGAAAGTATTTTTATGAGAAACTTCACATTTGAATTATTTATTATTGTCATTTATAAGTGTCTCCAGAAATGGAAGTTTGTGATCCTCCTGATTTTCAACAGTAAACTTAATACTACCATGTTTACTGTTCACTTATTGTAAAACCTTAGGAACCTGATCAGAATTCTCAAAGATAGTAAAAGTGTTGGCAACATACCTGAGGTAGTAGAGAGGTTTGAATTCTAAGACATTACTTTTCATAAAAACACGTAAAACGGTTGGCAACAGATGGAGCTAATCTTGAACCCATAGAGACAACATCAATCTGGTCATATGACTTCATTCAGGATGAAGTGAGATTCCTTGACTGCAAAGTTGATTGACTTCAGACACACATTCTTTGGAAAATTAACTTCATTGGAGTTAGTGATCAATACATAGCTGTATAATCTCTTCCATGATGTATTGGTATAGAAAGATTTGATGTCCAAACTAGCAAAGTGAACATTACTATCAAACTTCAGTTGTTGAATTTCTTAACAAAATTCAAAACTGTTTTTTATGGCACCTTTGCTTGTAGTAAATCCTTTTAGAATGTTCACTTAAAATCCAGGTGAAGCATGATTGTAATTCCAATGTTAGATACTATAAGTTGTAAAGAACATCCTTCTTTATGAATTTTTGATGACACATAAAAAATTCCTGAATAACTTTCTGATGGTCTAATATGGTCTTTTGTTGTGTATAGATTTATTTGTCCTTGCTGTCAGCAGGGTTATATTGGTTCCACCTAAAGAAAGTTAATAACTTGCATTAAAGAACATGTTAATGCTAGATCTATAGTTAAGTTTAATATACTTGTACATGCCCTAGGTGAATGCGACATTTCTCTCAAATTTAATTTAAAAACTTGCCTTGGGCCAATGATAGTCTCTGTATCAAGGAGGAAGTTGATTTAGAAACTGAGGCCAGGATACATGTAGTATTTTTGGGACAATGTACACTGTGTTCTGATTTTAAATGAATACTAGAAATGTTTAGAAGAGGTTTAGTTCATTGATATCTTTACACTAATTCAAGTTATTATGTTTATAATTATCTGTGATTTTGTTTATGAATATTGAGAATGTAAGAATGATGCAAGTTTCAAAGAAATCCTCAACTTTTACAATAACCAATTTGTAAAGTATCAGTTGTTTAAGTTTTTGCATTGCTAAGTTTTTCTGTAACTTTGTCATTTTGGAACTGATAATATTGTATTATAAAAGTAAGCTTACTGTATGTTTTAAAATTTACCTGTGTTAATTTACATCATATGAAAAGCAACTAACATTTTCATTCAAAGCAGTCTCTTAAAACAAATAGTTATCCCTTTAATGAATTTGTAACTTCTACAAATTACAAGTAACTTCATGTTATACAAATTGCATCCTAAATTCTTGTTACAGATATCACAACTCAGTACATGAAGACATCACAACTGACTTTGTTATAGGCATGACATCTTACTTTACTTATTCTGCTGAAGTATTTTCATGAGTCATAAACAATAATAAATTAATTATATCACCTTTTCAGAAGCAAGTTTGCCAAGAATTATATGCAACATTGAAAACATTACACCTTGCCTCTTTGCTGTTACATCAGAATAAATGATTAAGTACTAGTCATTATAACAATAAACAAATCGATAATAAATTGTTTGACTTGACACAAACTTTATCAGTTTGTCCAAATACAATAAAATATTCCATTTAATAACATAAATAGCAAATTCTTAGAATTTTTATATTGTCAGAAGTATATTTCACCTGTTTCATGGTAAGAAGGTTTGAATAAAAATCTTAAGTCTTGACAAATGTTGTCAAAGTTCAGTGAAATCATGCTTTTAGCACAGACAAAAAAAATCTTTAGTCTACTCTGAGTCTCAATCATAATTTTCTTTCTAAGATATAAACATGAAATACATAAGACTATAAAAAATACCATATTTTTGTCCTCCTCATCCAATGCAGACTGATTCATATAGAATATTTTTTTTATTATTATTTAAACAAAGTGAAGTGTCACAGAAAATCACAGCAAATAGTTCCATTACTTAATCCTTATACATGAAATCCATCACACAAGGTTGAATTTTTACATTTCTCAAATTATAAGTGAAGTACTTTTTGGCAACTTGAGTATACCCCCTTGAATTTTGGTTATAAAGATGAAAGTTCTAGTTGATTGAATCAGCATTTGTACCTCTTTATACTTCTCTGACACTTGTACAATAAAGACTTGTTATTGATCTTCCAGGACAGAACTACATTATAACAACTGGTACACTTAGCTGAAGCTTTTTCTCGTATATGTACCTTTTCACAGAATCCTTAAAAGGTGCACTTAGATGTTCATTGAAGAAAACTAGGTTGATCAATTCAGCATTGTGTATATCAGAGCCAAGAACTTGTTGTATCTGGGACACCTCAAACTATGCTATTATCCGATGTTCTAAAGTTGTATGCTCTCCATTGGTAGATATTGATTGGCAGTTTGACGGTTAATATGGTCCTTGTAGCCTGAAAGAAAGTCAACAAGTTACTTTACATTATCTTTAATTTCTTGCCAGGCTGAGCTGCTTTTAATAATGGGTTTCAGAAGTAAACTCCACAAAGCTTGACCATAGCACTAAATGTGCAGCAGAGAAAGGTTGACACTTCCTCTTTTCTTCTTCTTCTTTTTTTTTTTCTTCTTCTTTCTTGTACTTGTCAAATATGGGTGAAGTTTGCAGGATGTTGTCATCTTCCTAGTGATATACAATAGGACATTGGTAAGGACATTAGAATATTGTGAAAATGACCACTTTATAATTCAGTGTTGAATTTATATATTTCAGATATTTCTATCAGAAATTTGTCAAGTTTGTCTGATTTTGCCTTCAAAAAAAAAAGCTATCATCAAGATACACAAATAATTTTACTTGAGCTATCATCAGTAATCCAACTTATTTAAATGGATTCAGGCAATACTGACATATCTCTGTATGTGTATTATTAATTTTCTTTGCTTATGCTTCAAAACAGATTTAAGAAACTAAATATAAATATTCATATTTTTCCTATAGAATAAACTTAATTTGAGAGATGAATGAAACCAGCCCAAAGCAACAAAGATTACAGAAGAAATATCAGTTGGTATATCAAACACACTTTCAGGAAAACATCATGCTAAGAAGAGCTTCTAACACTTGGTGCACCTTTGACAATTACAGTATGCTACATTGTCCTTAGTTTACTTCAAGATAAATGAGGTCACACATACACTCACATCTTCAAAGGATGGCACTTTTATCTTGACATGTTTATGACTGACAATTAAACATTATACCTTACCAATAAAAAAAAAGTGCTAATGAAAAAAACGTTTCAGTATTTCAGGAATGTTTCTTGTCACTAGTGTGTTAAAGAATCAATATTACTCTGACTCTTTGAGCTACAAAAGTTTTATAGTCTGTTTTTCACATCTTCACATTTAGCATCTAAGTGATGCTTAATATATAAATGGAAAGAAACTGATCGTGACATTCTGATTAATTGTAATATTAACATAGTTGTTCAGTGACATGTTGTTATTTTAGCAAGTTGAAAATTTCTATTTCTAAATAACTGTTGTAATATTTAAAAATAACATGACTACTAGCAGTATATTTGTGAAAACATTTTTCTTCACCAAAATGTGTAATTTCACTGAAAAGAATCTGTGAATGGCATAGAGACCTAATCTGTTCTTTGTTTTGCTACTTCTTCTGCAGTAACTATAATTTTGCTGAATCATAGCTCCTCATTACTGCTTGGAAGAGTAAACCAAAGAAATACTCTTATAGTGGTGGAATGAAAACAACTTGTAAGTTGTGATGTAAATTTTTTCTTAAGAGCAAAGGACTTTACATTAAGACCTACAAAATGATTATTTGCAGTTATCTAACATTAACTTTTTGTATTCTATGAAGTTTTTTTTAAATTAATGCTTTTGTTATAATCCAGTTAACTAGTCTTTCCCAAGCCCCTACTGATGTCATTTTTGAAGCTAATATTTTGTGTGGCACTTTATCACTAAGCATTTTGAAAATCTTAGTACTCCAAGTCCACACCCTTTCCTTCATCCACATAACAAGTAACCTTTAAAATATATATGTATATATTATTAAGGCAAGATGTCCCGTATTGGCTTTCATTTTTGAAACCATATTTCATTAATGATTTTATAAATCTTCTTTTATCAGCTAGAATTCTTCCCACTATAGAACTAACATTAACTAGATTATAATTTCCAGGGCAACTCTCATTCCCACTTTCAAAGATAGGACTGACATGAGCAATTTTCCAGTTGTCAAGTGCCTGTCTACTCTGTTTACCAACCAAAAACAGAGAGAAAGATTAATGTGTATTTTTTTTTTCCTGTATGAAAATTATTTTATTAATTCTTTTGTTGTATTGGATAAATCATCATACACTATAGTGCTGTTATCATTACTGTTTATAATTGTTGACTGAACATTCGGTCTTGCAATTAACTCTGATAACCCACATTACTGTTTATCCTATTGCTCACTGACTGGCTAAGTTTTGAGATACTTTTACTGTAATGCATATATATTTGGCTGAGAAAAGTTTCCAAACACAGATTTTCTTCTTTTGAACCATTAAAGTTGATTATTGTAACATTCTTAGTAAATTAAAAAGGTGTTTATTCTTCATTTATTGTCAGTTAAAGAATGGCACCAATTGTACTTTAAAGCATACTAGTAGAGACCAACAAAACATTTGTGGCCAAATTAGCATATCTGTTGTAACAGTAATTGATTAATTGCAGGATTCTGAAATAATATAAAAGGATTCTAATTGCAGACATCGAAATCTGTTAAGTTCACTTATCTTAGGCCTAACATTGTTAAGTCTTTATTAAGTACATCCTACTCTCAGTAAAGAGATAAATTAACATTGTAACTTGTATGAATTTTTTCTGCTTTAGTTTAGTTAGGGCTAAACTTTATTGTACTTAATACTGTCAGTAAATAAACGTATAACATTTTTCTTTGACCTAACATTAGACCCTTTTAAAAACTTTGGTAAGCCTTAAGTATGTTGTTGTACAAAATGTCTACTAAAGATACTTACATTCACCTTTTGTTTACATCTGTTGAAATGAAGTGTGTATGCATGCACATTTAGATAGTAATGTACACCCACATTTTCAGAACAGACAAAAACTGTCTAGTGTTATAATAGATCTGATTTCAATGGATGCTCTGCTATCAGCTCATTGAAATAGCTTGGCAAAGCTTAACCTGTAAACCTGGAAAGGTATGCTGGATAAAAATTAGTGATATAATATAGGGACACATTTTATGTAATATAATCTATGTCATTAAAAAATAATTTTGGTTTAGTTTTCCAAGTAATACAGATTTCTTGTTGAGGAAAAATTTTGTAATGATAGTATTTTTGAAATGTTAACCTTGAGTTTAGTGATTTAGATCAGTTTTATGTTAGAGAAAGTACCTCTGGTATATATGTGTGTTTACAAGAATTAGAAGTCATAATATGTCACTATTTTTTTTATCAGACACATAGAAGGTTATGATTGTAACTTAGTTGTAACTTTGAGTTTTGTTAACCAAAAAAAACTTCATTTAGTACTTAAATGTTTGGATTATTTCCATGAAAGTGTATCTGAAGTGTTTTAGAAAGGGTAGTGTAAACGTTTTGGCTAGATTAAACATTCCATGGCAGCTAATATAATTCAGGTACTCAATCAAGCACTTGTATCTTAATTCATTTCAACATTCTGCCCTTTCAGAAAACAACAATTTACCAGATGTTTGAACACTTGTTATACACTACAAGTGAGAGCAGTAGGAACTGAATTACAAAGTACAGGGGTTTGTATCTGATTAAGTCTCAACTGTTGTCAAGAAATGGAAAGAGCAAGCAAAGCCATTCGCAGGTAAAACAGAACATTTTACTCATTTTTCTATTTTAAGTTAACTGTGCTCAAATAATTTCAAAAATAAAACAACTATTAAAATACTGTATTGTAATAGTTTAGTGGATGGTAGCAGTTACCATGCATATGTTCCATGTTGATGGAAAAAATATCTACATTTTGTTTTCTTACATTCACTTATTACAGATGTTTAAAGCAATCCCTTCATTTTAAACTGTAAATGTACAGTACATTTTCTTCATATACAATTATTCAGTATTTTTAACACAGTATTATCCTTATAGTAATTTTAGAAGAGACAGAAACAAATATAGCTCCTAAATAGAAATTGTATACTTAATGCTTTTTTATAAAATTTGTGATTTTTAAAAGTGTAACATTACGTCACTTCAAATAAAAATCACTAATTACACCTCAATTTATATAGGTCACACCATAGCAATTTTTGTTCTGAATTGTAAATGACTTAAAGAAAAATTGATAATAGTTACACTTAATATAGTGCATACAATTGATGATATAAATAGTGACTCGGCCACCACTATATATTTTGTATTGCAGCCAGCCTTGTCAGCACTGGATGTGGTAGATATAGTGTGGTTGACATAGTAGTAAATATTCTTATTTGTCTTCTCTCATAAGTTTACAGAATTACCAAATGTATCAAAAATAAATGCTTTTTCACAAATGAATATTGGATTTTTGTGTAATAATAAAGAAAATAGGGCTTAGAAATATACATTTAGATTGTATTCACGTAATAACATTGCGTGGTGAAGGTTTGACCTATTATCATTCAGTTAAAAAAAAATGTTACTAAATTTAGGAACCCAACAAGGTTTCGTGATTGTTTCTGCTAAAGTCATCTTTTGTTATATTCATGTATATATAATGGTCATAAAACAATTTTTGAACATAATGTTGTAAGTCTTTATTAACTTTATCTTAGTTAAATGAAAAATGTATGTGTGAGTTTAAGTTTAAATGTATTTTACATGATTACAACACTTAGTGGGTCTGACATGACCCGATTGTTAGGGCACACGACTCACAATCTAAGGGTTGAGAGTTCAGATCCTTATCACTAAACATGCTCGTCCTATATTGTTACTGACTAGACACCCATGTTGGTGTAAAAATTATTGGCTTACAAAAATACTGGTTGACCCCAAACTAGATGGGGGGGGGGGGAAGAAAAACATCACCTAGTGAAACGTTATAGAATTGGAGTATTACTTAGTTCAGTTAGTCAGGTGACCAAACACAATAATCAAAACAAGTAATATGAACAAATTTAACTTGAATGAATACTGCATGTTTTTCAATAACCAAATGAGAGAATGTGGTAAGAATCTGTAAATTATTATAATTTCAAATAATAGAATGTTTTAAATTTTTACCTATAAATGATTCTAAAAATTTTTTCCTTCTTCAGGAGTGGTGTTCGGTTGAAGTCATTAGGTGGTGGGCATTCAGAACTTAATATGGTTATATCTGAAATGAAAGATGTACGACAAGCTGCCAAAGTCTTCATGACTGCTCAGAATTCAGGTTTGTAAAGTTTATGGAAGTGAGGTCTTGTAGAAATGCTTCCAACAATGTATTATTTTATATGACTTGTTATTAATTTGTTTGATACTAGTGTATTTGTTTATGCAAGAAAGCCTTCTGTGATTCTGCCAGTTATGGCACATATTAACCAAATGCTTTTGTTTATAGAGTATATAGTACTCTTTCTGGGGGCTTGGTTCACTTGGAGTAATAGTTATTTTGTACTTTATTTCATTAGCTGCTCAGGACTTGACATCATGGGCTGCTGGAAATGAAAACAGAGCTATTCAAGTAAGTTTAGTTAACTCTTTTGCTATGAGGTTGATCGAACTGATTAACCACGTAACCACTTTGTACTCATTATAGTTTCCATACTATAACTTTTAATATAGTGTGAGTATCTTCTTAAAATTTGATAGATGTTTAGTAAACATTACAAGTCTTTTGTAAACAATAAATTAGATTTATTGAAGTATTTGTCTAAAGATTTGTCTGGGAATATATATACTTTTTTTTTACTATTCCAAGTGCAAGATGATCTCCACTTTAAAATTTAAAATAATTTTCTTTGTCTCAAAAATCTCAGATTTCATTTGTGTAGTCTCCAGAACCTTTTAAATTAATTTCAAACATTTTTTCTACAGTAGAACCTGATATTTTATCTGTTATTTTCTCTACCATAAGTCTATACAAGGTTAGTCAATTTGACCAACCTCGTAACCACCAAAAAAAGAAATCTAAATTACCCTATTTTTCTTTCTAGAATAACTTCAAATTGTAACATGAAACTACATTTGTTTATCCTAAATAGCTTTAAACTCATAACAGTATAAATTTATTTATGCTTAAATTTTATTGTTTTATTGCTCTTTGAACCATCTAACTACTATTTGTGCCATTGTAAGTTATAAATCACTTGTCGAATGTACAAATCATGTTACACTGTTGAATTACATTATGCACAAGCTGTTCACAAGTGTATCTCATGAAATTTTTATTATATTATTATTATTTATTTTACCTAATCTAACCTTAACTAGCTTAAAAAGTTTCCTATTTTTGCATTTTAGTTACTTTTATAATAATAAATAAAGAATACAGATGAAAGTACTTATCTGGGCCTTCTCTTTTTTTTTTATGCTGTTGACAACACTTAATCCTACATTTTTATACTAATGGTAGTGCTGAACTAAATTTTTTATTTAATTAGATAATGCACCAAAGAACACAGAATAATAACATGTAAGAAGCAGACAATGCCTCATAACTATCACAATTTTTCTGCTTTCTAACTATGCAACCAGAGCTGTTATAAATTCATCTAAGCTAGTTGCTGTGTTTCCCATGGGAATAAAGTATGAACTGAAAGCAAAATTGATAATTTTGTGTACAGAAAACAATGTAATATAATACGTCATTTGATAGATGAAAACCTTGACATTTAATTGGTTATAAATTATATAGTATTGAACATCGGAGGAAACTATTGACAATTTCTGAAAGAGTGGATGTGACAGGTGGGTGTGGCAAGATGGGTCTGATTTTTATATTTGATGCTCTTTAACCATATAAGATTGAAAGCTATAGAAATGATGCTTTGCCTGAGCTATTACAACATTATAATGCGTAATTTACATTAAATTTCATATTCCTTGGAGGAGTGGTAAATAATTTAGATAAGAGGGGATGCCTAGAAACTTGTATACTATTAAAATATGGATTATTATCTATGCTATAGTTATTGATATACTATGAAAAGAAAGTAGTTTAATTAAATTTTAATGTAACTCACTAAAACCTCACATGTGCAGAAAAAAGATGCCCATAGAGGTTTAACAACCAATGAATTTACGGAGTTTTCAAATGGATCCACATTTTCTAATGTGAAATGGAACTATAAACAATTGTAAAGAAAGATAAATGCTATTAACCACACTAATAATGCATCATTTCTAGTTCTGAACTATTAATGTATTGTTAAATATTCTCCAGTTAAATCCATTAACTCATTCCATTGCATAGTTAGAAAGCCAAAAAAAATTGATAGTTATAGGATGTTGTCTGTTTTTTATGTTTTATTATTCTGTGTCCTTTGGTGCATTATTTAATTAAATAGAAAATTTATTGCTGTAATACCATTAGCATAAAAAAAATAGGGTTAATTTTCATCAACAGTCAACAGCAAAAAAAAAGGCCCAAGTAAGTACTGTATTTCTTGGTTTTCATGTGTATTCTTCATTTATTATTATAAAAGTAAATAAAATGTAAAAATTAGGAACATTTTAAGTTAGATTAGTTAAAATAAAGAAAATATAATAATAATCCAAAAATTTTAAGGGCTATGCTCACGAGCAACTTGCGAGTATCCCGTGCATTATGTAATTCGATGGGGTATTGTGAGCTACACATTTTCCAAGTGATTTACAACTTTTGTGGTAGGGTTATTAGTTCAAATGGCAATACAACAATAATATTTAAGTATAAATAGATATAAACTGTAATGAGTTTAAAGCTATTCAGGATAAACAAATGTAGTGTTGTGTTACAATTTGAAGTCATTCTAGAAAGAAAAAAATGGTAATTTATTTCATATTTTTTATGGTGGGTACGAGGTCAGTCAAATTGACCAACCTCAAAGAAGTTAGGGAAGAGAAAATAGCAGATAAAGTATAAAGTTTTACTGAAAAAGAATGTTTGAAATTTATTTAGGAAGTTTTAGTGATTACATAAATGAAATTTGACAATTTTCAGATAAAGAAAATCATTTTTAATCTCAATGTGAAAATCACTTTGCACCTGGAGCAGTCAACACTGACTCCATATATACACAGCGAAATTTTTAATGAAAATACTTCATTAAAAATGTAATTTTTTTTTTTTGTCTACAAAAGACTTAATGCTTACTGAAAGCTTGTACAATTTTGTGAAGATGTACTAAACATACTAGAAGTTGCAGTATGGAAACTATAAAGTTCAGTTTGGGGTCACAAACCTAGCTCGGTTTGAATGTTATTGATATCATTATCAATACCTATTAAGAGATTTTATTTCAGCCCTCAAATCCCATTAGATGAAAATGTAGGCCTACTGATTTCATTTTGCATGTAATGAATAAATACATTTTGTTTATTGTGTTAGAAGGCTATTTTTTTAAAATCCACCATTATAAATGTAAGATGAAGTCAAAAGGTAGTTTAATCTGTAGTATAACACTGATCTTTCAACTTTTAGGACATAATGAGCCAGCTGGCTGAGCTCAACACTCTGTGGACAGATGTTCAGAAAGAATTTGCAGGTTAGTTCAGCATTCTTGTAAATGCAGAGTAAAATATTATTTTATGCATTAATTTTATAATATCATTAGATAGTTATTATTGTATTTTAATTTTCTATAGCTTTTAATTTCTTTAATTTAACTCTGAGAAGGAAACATATCTTTTGTTTTCGATAGTGTAAAAAGTTTTGGTTTTTACTGTTAAAGTACTATCAGTTTTTATCCAATTATGCTTATATTTATGCATATATATATATTATATATCTTACCTGCCTCATTTGTATTGGAAATTTTAGAAGTGAAGGTTTTTCATTATATTGATTTAATATAATCCTGTTTAATAGAATTTAATAACATTTAATAAAGATGTTTACACTAATATCTTTTGACATATGTGTTAAAGCTAATATACATATAGCTCTCATTGTATTATCTTTTTTAGAGCATCTGAAAAACTTTAAGCACCAATTTGAAATGATATTAGAAGGAGAGAAACAAGTTGATCATGCACGCACCCACCTTGTAAGTTCAGTTTATTTTGATATTTGTTAATGTCTGTTAATCTTAACTCGTTTTATAAAACTATTAAAGTAAAAATGCAAATCTCCCAAATGCTAGTGAAATACTTAAAATGTTTTAGTGACTTGTATTACAGATTTAATTCAGAACTTTCTATGAACTACATTTTGAAATATAATAAAAAAATCATTAAACTTGATCAGAGTTTAAGCAAAGAAATTAACCCTACAACTCTAGATTGCAGACTAAAATTTTCAAAAGAAAAATTTATTTACAATAAAAGTTGTGTGGGAGAGACAAAATTTCAATATTGCTGGGCATTTCAGGTGATGAAGTGTACTTTTTATTTTAATAGTGGATTATGTAAAGCTAATAGCCTTGAATAAAACACAAAATAATGCAGTTGTAAAACCTAATCCAAATGGATATGTTGGAAAAGCATTAAATTCAGAAATAAGTCAGAAATATCTGTAGTTATAAGCTCTAAGAGAAATGTGTGTGTTTAGCTAAGACCATTAGTGAAGATCTTTTGAAAATGTAATTCTGAACTTTTAATTAGTTTTGTAAATAAATTATTTTTCTAAAACTTGAAATAGTTGATAATTTTGTTGTAAATCAGGTTTGAAGTGTTTGTAGTACATGGTATCAATTTTAGTTTATTAGTATACATGTTTATATTTGTAGCATTATATTTTATCATAGTGAAGATAGTTTGGGAGTAAATAATAGTAAATGAGTTACAATTAGAACAGTACTAATAACATTTATTTTTATAGGCTCAGTGTGAACAACGAGAATTAAAAATCAGAAAAGAATTGAAGAAAGCTGCAAAAGTTGGTTGTATTTTATTTTACATGATTTTTGAAAATTTTTATAGCTATTTTGTAACCAAGTTAAATTATTGTAATGGTGTTACACTTTAAATATGTATTTTCTAATTTAATTAAAATACATTTTAAGTTTTATCTTTCACATTTTAGCTTCTAATGTATGAATTTTGAGTCAGTATATTAGATGTAATGTGCAAGATCATTATTGCTTACTAGCATAAAATACCCATGCTCTGGTTTGGGGTTCAAAGACCCCTTCGTGATTCGTTATTAACTAAGCTCCTCCATTATTCCCAATTACTTCTATAACTATCCAAAAGGGGTTCTATGTGCACCCAAAAACAAACTCTGTTGGTACACCTGCCTATTGCATCTGAGTACATGTGCAATGTTTGGTCCTGGCAACCCATGAGTGTGGGGATAATAATACAATACCAGATTTGGGTTCAGCAACTGTGATAAACTACTCCTAGACCCCATCATGACCAATTCCACTTACCAAATTAATTCCTGCTTCCTCCAAAGCTGTGGAAGGAGTTCATGGATGAAAAGATTCACAAACACACAGCATGAATTCTTGACTACAATAATTTTAATCCAAGTGTCATAATATAATAAGAAACTACATTCAAAGGTTCTTTGAAATATAACCTATAATAATCAGTTAATATTATTAGTTACATAATTCAAAAGAATTGGATGATTTTCAAATGCCAACTTGTGACTCTTGATAAAATTCAAATTAAAGTTCAAACTGATTTCTTGTACTCTTCAGTGTTAAGCTGAACTAATATACAAGATGGTTAGTGAAGGAGTCTAAGCTTAATAGATCCAGAATCATAAGCATATAACATCAAGATAATCTGTCACTGAGTTAATTTATTCTAATCTCCACTTACCTCATTATGAAAAATGATGCACTAATTAAAAACATTATGATTGAAGAAGTTGAATAATTTCCTGATCCTTGAACACAGTTTCTCTCCCTTAACCAGAGGCAAAGTAGTGTTTTTGGGTGGTAGAGAAAGGAACAAAAAATTCTAGTAATTGTTTCTTGGAGGTGTTGCATACATTGTGAATCTGCTGTATCTAAATATGCAATCTATTTGTTAGTAACATATTTCAGTTGGAAGTTATAAACAGTAGAGAGGTTTTGGAGTAGCCACACCACCTTACCAACAATGGTCACACACATGAATTCATAATTTCCCTTTTTCTATTCTCAACTCAAAGTGTGCAACCTTTCTTCATTGTCTGTTTGGGTTGGAGATCTTTATCTTAATCTTCTGAACTGAAAGAAGGCTACTAGTGCTACTTTCTTTACTGCCCTGTTAGCATCAAACATATTTTTGAATGCTGTCACAGCATCTTTAGGCCTAATAGATGTACTTGCTTCAACAAGGGCTGTCAAAAAGTCCTTCATGATTGTATCAACTGCAGCTGCACAGGTTGCAAGTCAAACATCTCAAAACCTTGCACATGAAGGTAATTGAGGGAATAATGTGATTAATGATGACATGCCAAAGAGTAACAAAGAGTCGTAGACAGTGGGACTTGGAGCTATCTGTTGGGCCATAGTCTGAAAAACTGGATACAATAATGGTGAAGAAGAAGGCTCATGTAGTGGACCCATCAGTTACACAACAGAATGCAATGTCATTAAGTATGGGGGTTTCTGCTGATGATATGGCCAGTCATGACATTCATGATGTCAGAAAAATATGTAGGTTCAAGAAATCAATTTAACACAAAGAAATGATACCCGAGTAATTTCAAAGGTGGACCTTTCTTCGGAGGCAAACTGAAAAAGAAAGGTTCTTCTTTTGAAAGTGCTCCGATTCTGGGTATCGTATCTTTCAGTCAAATTTTGTCAGATTTGGATTCTGTAAATTATATTTCATAATTTGCTACATCCAAAATGAGTTTCACCAACAAGAAATAAATCTTATTCTTTTATCTGACCCCCTGCTACCAAGGTGCTTCTGGTTGGGGAAGAGATCCTGTGTTATGAATATTCTATAAAAAAAAACTACTCAGGATTATTATGCATAAAATTGGCATATAAGGAAATAACCTGCATTGTTATTTTTAAGTAGATACTTGTATTACCAGAACCTAAACTGTTAGCATACAAGAAAACTTGTTTGGAGTGTATATTTTAATTGAAATTTGCTGTATTTTGCTCTTTGTTTTTGTATAGTTGCTGAAGTATTTTTGTATTCAGAAACTCAATACTGTTTTTGTATTGTAGAAAGCCACAGTTGAAGAAATCAATAACCTGGAAATCAAGCTGTCTCAAGCTGAACGAGCAAAGGATTTGGCTCAGTTAGAAGGTAACAATTATTGCTTTAGTGCCTCTTGGTACTTTTACCAATTTCTTATATATATACATTCTTTTGTTACTTCTATTTTTGTATTTGTAATTTTTGAGTATAAAAACTTTGCTGATGTGGATCCATGGTTCAACCATGCTTCATTGCCACAAAATAGTACCCCACTCTTTGAGGCTGTGGGTGCATTATAAGAGTGATGGCCAAATCTTGCTGTTTTATTAGATTAGCTGAAGAATTGGTGGTGGGTGCTGTTGACTAGTTGCCTCTCTTTATAGTCCATTGATTGAAATTTAAGGATAACTGGTGACGACATTTGTGTTTAGCTTTGCAACAATATCTGAAGCATGCATTACTGAAGTGGATGTGTTATGATTATGGGAAATAATAAAACATTTTATAGTTCACCATGTATGATGCTTAATGAACCATTACTAGAGTTTAGTACCTATAATCCTGAGTTGCAATATATATATATATATGTATGATAGAGCATATATCTGACCTACTGTAGTGTTTCTTACTATTTTTTCACTGCTCTGTTGCAGTTATTTTCATTTTATATTTGTCTGAACCTGAATATTCTCAAGAGATGTAATAGATCTGTAGTTTAATACTGACAGTCACCAGGATGAAAGAAAGGTAGCACAAAACGAAGCAGATATAATTGAAAAACTAACATTTTTGTGATTTGAGTTAATCTTTTAAAAGTTATTCTTAATTAATGCTATCTGTGACTTGTATACTATAGGGAATAGATACTAAAATTTTCAGTTTGCTGGAATATATTTGTTTTTTACAGTAGTGGAACGAGTTCATGAAAATGAGGCTGTGAAATTGATAAGGTTGAAAGAAGGACTTATCAAAGTTTCTGATGCATATGTAGAGATGGCCAACAAGTGCGCCATCATATTTAGTGCACAGAAGGTGAGGGAGCTGTTCTACATCTCAAGAACTTTTTATCATAAAAAATGAATTTATTCTTAAGTAAATTAGACAGTGAACTACAATAATTAGTTGTGATATTATAATTTATCAAGTTAAACACATTTACGTACCAGAGTTTATGTTTATGCAAAGTTCTACATTATATATGCAGGAAATTTTAATACAACTAAAAATAATAGCATCACTACATTTTTAAAATGCAGAAATAACAAGAGCTACTAGTTCAAATTAACAAGTGTTTTTATTTGTAATAAATCATAAAATGTTCCACTGCTCCAAGCATCCTTGACAAGAAAAGAAAACCTGTATGCATATATCTGTAAGCCATACGTGTTTAGTAACAAGGAAAAAATAGAGATTATTCAATCTTTTGTTAGTTCATGTCTTCCAGTTGAGAATTTAACTAGTATTGTAACGACAGTAAAACTAATGTTATCTGATTAGACTCTGAGTTTTCTTATTACTTGAGCTTTTCTTTTGTGTAAAAAAAAATATACTGAATATTTGGTTAGTGTTACACAGCTAACTTTTAAAAAGTTAATGCTTATCATACCATCACTGTAAAACATTACAGCAGGTAGCAAAGAGATGTTAAACAGCATTGTTAATGCAATAACACTGTACAGGGTGGTCTAAGATTATCTTTCATATTTTAGATTGTAATAGTTAAATAACTAAAGAAATACAATCATGCTGTTTCAACATCTTGTAGCCCAACTCAAATAGTTTTTATTGTCATGTGGTTTTCACTCCAGTGAGTAGCGTTATCCCGTAAAATGGCAACTGTGCAAAAAAGGCTCAAATCAATGGATTTGTCAGGGTGAGCAAATTCTGTGTCCTTTGCATTCACCAGACATCACTCCACTAGACTTCCTTCTTTGTGGGTATGTTAAGGAGATTGTGTATCCCACAACTACAGCAAACATCATGGAGCTAAAGACCAGGATAACGTATGCCATTGCCACTGTAACTGTGGACATGTTGCAGCGAACATAAACTGAAATCAAATATCGGTGCTTAGAGCCACTAATGGTGGACACGTAAAAGTCTACCTACATATCAATAAAAATTGTTTGAGTTGAGCTACAAGATGTTTAAATATGCAAAGTTGTATTTTGTTAGCTATTTAACTATGAAATTTTAAAATAGAAGGGTTGACTCACAATCTGTATGTCATGGGAACAAAACCAGTCACAGAACATACTCACCCTTTCAGTCGTAAATACATTATAACATGACAGTCTTCCCACTAGTTGTTGGTAAATAGTAGCTCCAGAGTTGGTGGTGTGCACTTCTAGCCTGTTGTCTTCCCAGTTTAAAATTAGAGACAGTAGAAGATAGCCTTAGTAGCTTTGCCATGAACAAACTTTCTAGTTTTCTTTCATTCTTTGATATTATTTTAATTTTTATTGTTCATGATTTCATGTTTAAGCTACTTGAAGAATACCCAAATTACTAGGTTTTCAATTGGCTTAGTACAGGTTTGCATAATAAATAAAATGGCTTATGGTTATTTGTTTTTCTTGTTTGGTTACAAAGCATTTATGTAATCACATTTTTATAGATACAACACTTTAGGCTCCAACATTGTCATAAACACACTTATTAACGTGTAAAACAATACTAAATTGTCTGAAATAAAACAACTGTGAAAGTGTACGCAGTATTATTGCAACAGATGAGTGATAAGTGAATAAATTTTTCATTGTTTCTAAACATTCAACATTAAATGAACTTTAACATATAGCTTTAGAGAAATCTAGAATTACATGTGCCACTGTGTATGTATTTGAATTTTTCAGGTATTTGGCAGTGAGGCTGTATGTAATGCATTACTGTGTGTGTACTTTTGCACGTTAACTTAGTTATTTTGAAATAATGTTACATTAGAAACTATTTTTGTGCAACATGTAAAAAAAAAAATAGTAGATATTGCAGTTGAAAACTCCACTGTTAGAAGACACGTGTTGCTTGTGCTATTTCTCCATACATAATACTTGTTTATTCAAAAGGACAGAAATGTGAAATGTTGAGACTTTTTTATTGCTCTGAAAATGTTTTAGTTTTAATACCTGGAGAGAATTTATGGATAATTTACAATTTGTTTGCTCTTTATGTTAAACCATGAAATTTAGTTGTTTTTTAATAGTTTAATTAAAATCCTCAGTAATATTTACTATTCAAGAATGTAAATATAGTGGAGAGAAATAAGAATTTATCTAAACCAAACTAAATATTGCTTTAGGAGATATCCCATTATGTCCCAGACGTTCATGGTAGAGACTTGCATGAGGTCAAATATACTGGTAAGTCATTGCTGAAATAGAAGTCTAGTAATTGTTTTTGAGTGTATAACCTTTATTACATATTGTGTGTTCTATACAGATCGTCCACTCCTTTTGTGTTCCCTATATTAATTTATCTAAATTACATTTTTCTCTGGTACATATCGCATTATGTCCCAGGTGTTTATTAGAGATGTACATGAGGTTAAATATACTGTTGTTTTGAAGGATCTTTTCTAGTGTGACCAATATGAAGTTAAATCTCAAAACTAGGCTTGTTGAAATGAATTAAGAACTATCATTTGATTATGAAATTTGGCTATTTATAGAAAAATTTGTATATTTCTTATGCATTCTCATTTTTTATTCTGGTTGTCTCTGAAACCAAAAGAAACTTCCATTGAAAATCCTGTTCTTCAGCAGCTGCATTGTTTTCTCTCCTGAACTGATGTAATTGAGTTAATCACCCAGCTCTATAAATTTTTTTTTTTACAGTTTCCTTGAATTTCAATAACATTTTTGCAGTGATATATTTAACCAAAAACTTGTTTGTACTAAAATTTCTGTTTTTGCTTTGTTGTCACTTGTTCAGTTCTTATAGAAACTTTCATTCAACTGCACCCATAACCTCTCTCACTACTCTAGGATCAGGAGCAACTAAGTTGGCTGTAATTAAAGCCAGGGAAAAGGTTTTGCAGTACAGACAACAAAACTATCGTCTCCTCCCCTGTAATCCAGCTATAGGTATGTTTGGGTTTTAGTCTCAATAGGACACAAAGAAAACTAGGTCCGAGGTTATAGATTTAACACAAGTATTTTAAAGAAGAATTTCAAGATTAATATTAATTGGGAACTTTAAATGTAATGAAGAAAACAAGTAACTCATTCCTTTGTAAATAAACAAATATTTATACTGTATATGTATACTACAGTGGAATTATGTATCTTGTATTGTTAGATATTCTTTCATCTCTTAAATCCAAAAATTAACTTGTACCAATAGAGTGGAACATATCATTACCCAATGAATAGTTTTACTGGAGTTTACTTACTGATTCTAAGTTTTTTTTACAAGTTAAGCTTTTATAGTAAGGAAGAATATTTTTTAAAACAGGTACGACTTTTCGATCATTCTCAAGTACATGGGTTTTAGTAGTGAAGAAGGTTTTTGTATTTAAATCAACATTCAACAATATAACAATGTTTTTACATCAGAGAATTGAAAGTGGTAATTATGCATGTGCATATCAATATTCATGAATTGACAGATTAGTTATTTATAGCTGAACAGAGAAAAGCAAAGACATTAGATGAATTTGAGTCTGTGAAATATGTTGTATGAAAGACTAGGATAAGCTTAGGTATGTCTGGGGAAATAACGATCAAAACATAGAGTTTTGTTTGGGTATTTTTCAATTGTGCGATTGCTTGATTTTATTAACCCATTCACTGTGGCTGGGACGTATGATTCCCAGTGCACTGGGAAATTCAATTAAATTTTATTAAATTCATTAATAGTTTGTGTAACTACTGTAAAAGGGAATTGGTGTATGTTAGTAAAGCATACAGTTAAGTATGTAGCTTCTTCATCAATATTTTCTATGGTGCATATAGTTTATGTTAAGTTCAGGAGACTTTTAAGAATCCTTAATTTCTGGTGGATTACATGATTAAAAAACCAGTTTATGTAATTTCCACTATTTGTATTTTTTTATAGATTTTAGTGGCAAAGCTAAGGAGCATTTTTATGTGATATTAACATTTAAGAAATTCGTTTTGTAGTTATTTTCATTTGTAACTGTAAATTGTATGTCTTTATGTATGTTGTGAATAAAGGAATTTTGATAAGGAAAATTGCAAAAATGTCATCTACATATCTAAGTGCAAATGAAGGTTTATATAATGAAGTGACTTTGGCATTTTGTTTTAAGTGATGTAAGAAAAAGAGTGGTTAACTCTTTCAGCACAGGTTCGGTACCTGGGACCGACCTTGTAACCATTTTGTGCTTGTTATAGTTTTCATGCTATAACTTTTAAAATAGTAAGCATATGTTAGTGACATTTGGCAGATTATCAGTAAACATTACAATGCTTTCATACACAAAATATCAAAGTTTTTTATTAAGTCTTACGGCTTGTAAAGCAATGTTTTTCTCGTGCCTTTTTTTTTTTGCATGTTGCTTATCCAACATGAAAAGTAATTTTCATTTTAAGATTAAAAATACTTTTGTGAATCAGAAAATTTTCAAAATAAATTAAATGTTTATAATGTCCAGATATTTATCAAACGTTTCTTAAGACAAAATCATATTTTATGTGTTATTTTCATTAACGAATCTCTGTCCAGGTTTGGTCGATTTGACTAATCTCGTAACCATGTTAAAAAAATTAGGAATTAAATATAAATTATGCCTTTTCCATTCTAGAATGACTACAGATTATATCGCAAACATAAATGTTTTGACTAAATAGGTTAAATCTCATAACATTATACATTTATATATATATATTTATTTATTATACTGACCTTTCAGCCATGCCTGGCTAACAATAGAGAAGTTACAGTGATGTGGTGCACATACACACTAGTGTTACTGTATCTAATAATATAAAATTGACCATTAGTCTTTACAAAGTGACTGTCTTGGCTGTGCTTTAGTAGACTAGTATTTTGTAAAATAGTTATATTTTAATTATTATACATTATATATCCATATAGATTATTGCTATTTAGAAATAAGTTTTAACTTATTTTTATTAAAACTTAGAACAGTAAATAAAGAAGTAAAGTGAATAGTTATCTCTTCCAGTTACGACCTTTGTACTTGGTTGTTGCTTTACGTAGGTTGCCAAGCCTTTTCATTTTTTCTTTAGGTTTTATATATACAGTTGAATAACCAAAAAATCACCAATAATTATATCAATACCATAGAGTTCCACTATAATTTATCAAGCTTAGTAATTAAGCTGTATTTCAGTCTAAAAAATATGAAATTTTGAGCAGACTAAAGACACAACTTACTTCCTTGAAATCTTGGTTCGAAAGAAAGAAATGGCAACCAAACACGTTAAAATGGCTGAGAAAGCCACTAGGGGGACATTCTGAGCTTCTGATTGGTTATTTATGTTATATATAGAAATAAGTGTATACAAGAGAGCATTTCCAAAAATTGAAAGAGGTGGGCAGGGTGTCACTGTGTTTGATTTATTACATGAGCAATATCTTAGCAAATTAAAAAGATAAGAGGCTCTTATTTTACATTCTAGGTTGTCAATATTGGTAATTTGGGTTCCTAATTCATATGAAACTACAGACTTAGTATTTTGACATCACAAACATCTAATTTGAACTAGTGCTGCATTCAACACACCACGTGACACACAAAAATCAATGTTTAACTGTGTTTTTTTTAATATTTACTTTTAAATTAAGAAGTTGAGTAAGGTATAATACTAAAATTTAAATTAATCTACAGTTTGATACCAAACTTATTGACATAAATTCATGAAATAGATGTTCAATAAAATTTTGAATGCTAGTCAACAAATGCGATGACATGGCCTTTCATTCGTGACCCAT
>NW_013665748.1:198661-228110 GCF_000517525.1 Limulus polyphemus
TGTGAATACAAATTAGTTAGCATAAATCAGTTAAATGATGAAAAATTAGGTGTCTGTTTACTTGTGACCACTCGGTGTATAGGAGTAAGTGTATATAAGGGAGCATTTCTAAAAATGGAAAGAGGTGAGCGAGGTGTCACTGTGTTTGATTTATTATGTGAGCAATATTTTAGCAAACAGAAAAGATAAAACCTTCTTATTTTATATTCTAGCTTGTCAATATCTGTAATTTAAGTTTCTAATTAATATGAAACTATAGACTTAGTATTTTGACTTCACAAACATCTAATTTGAACCAGTGCTGCATTCAACATACCACATGACACACAAAAATCGATGTTTATCTGTTTTTTTTTATATTTACTTTTAAATTAACAAATTGAGTAATATATAGTTGTAAACTTTGAATTATAATCTACAGTTTGATACCAAACTTATTGACATAAATTCATGAAATAGATGTTCAATAAAATTTTGAATGCTAGTCAACAAATGCGATGACATGGCCTTTCATTCGTGACCCATCTGGAAAGAGTAAAGGTATCTGATAATGGATTTCCCATGCAAGTCCATGTAACTGAACAAAGTACTGTTAAAACCTATGTACATGAGAATTATTATGCAAGTGATTGAAAAGTTTTACCTGTTTTAACTAAAATATTCTTCCTTATTGTAATAGCTGTAACTTGTATATAATAATAATAATAATAACATCATGTAGCTAACTTCTTTCAATAGACTTATAACTTGATTAGTTACAGAATGTAATTTTATTATCTTTAATTTCGTAGCAGGTAAACAGTATCAGTCATTCTGTTGGATATACAAGACTGTTTGGTATAAGTTATTATTTAGTTTACTTTGTGATCTAATATTTAATGATTATTTCATTTTCATAACAAGAGTGTTAAAAGTTAATTATTTTAAAAGTGATAGTTATGACAAGTTTTGTTACACTCTGTGTGGACTTTTGATAAAAAAGAGAATTATTTAAAACTTTAGATTCAGCTGTGGTAACCAGTTGTGTAATGATTTGTTTTGTACATACATTTGACTTGTTTTGAATATATTATTTTAAAACAAGTGGATTGTGTGTTGTCCATTTATTGTTGAGATTTATAGCCAACAAGTCACCGACATCAACTATAAAGAATCCAGCCCACACATACCTGACAGAGACAGTGTATGTGTGGAACATATGATGCTGCAACATATTTTAGTAATTGTAACTACATTTACTACATAATGAATTATTTTGCCTAACCAACACTGGTGGGTCTTAAAGGATGTTGAAACTAATATTAAAACCATCTAAAATTTCTGTTTTTTGTAATGAAGGGTGTCGGTTTATAAGATAACTTTTATTGGTTCATGCAACAATAAATCATATCATAATCTTTCTTTCTTCAGCACAACCTACATTATTCTTTTCATTTTTAAGTGAGCTGTTAATAATTATAATGACATTTTATTATGTTAAATCTGATCTAATTGTCTTATAGAACAAATACTGCATTTAGCAATATATCTAGTATTTCTAAATGCATGATAATATCCACTTGTTTTAGAAGATCCCCCGCCTCCTTACACCCCAGGGTTTTATGATCCAACCACTGGTAGGTTGTATAATGAAGAAGAAACTCTAGCCAACAATCGACTTGGAAACCAAAGTACAGTGCAGCGACAACGTGCAGTGCCGTCCGTAACCCAATTACCATCTGATACTTCATATATTGGTAGTCTTCCATCAGAATCAGACTGGCAAGCTTCACCCCCCTGTCCTCCAATTTGGAACTCTGAAATCCAATGGGACACAGAAGATTGTTATCCAGATGATTTAGCTGATGCCCTTGGGGCTGCCAAAATTTGACTTTTACAAAATATTCAGGTAACCTTGAGTGAAGCAGTAGACTGTCTCTGTGATACTCTTAAACATGTATTTATGAACAGGTTAAGTGAACCTGGCAATTTCTGATAAGACTACAGCACAATGAAGACAGAAAATTTAACCTTTGTATTTTGCATGGTAATGTTGTATTTGAAAATTATTTTTTGTTTTATTGCTTTTTGTGACCTCAACTTTTGCCTGTTTACAACTGCTACTATCAACATGTTGAAGAATGCAGCAATTTTTACAATTTTGGTCAGTTTCAATGGAAAAACCTGTGTATAATGCTGTCATTTATAATAGATGACACTGAAAGTAATGTTTTGTAATTTGTATTGAAAGAGCTTATTTGAATGAATATTACAAACATTTGATGCAATAATTGTCAATTTCTTAAATCTTAATTTGTTTTTACTCGTGCTTTGAGAGTCTGTCCAGCATTTCTAGGGTTGTTTAAAAGTGTTAGCTGTTGTAAAGAGGGTAGAATATAAGATAAATATTGTAGAAGAAAATGCACGTAATTCCATTAATTCTTCATGAATCACTTGTAAAAGTAAAAAGCACCTCTTTACATCGTTCTGATAATAACAAAACATTTTAAAAACAACTTCTAAAGTTTCAATAAATAAAAAAAAAATCTCAGAAAGTCAACTCTTGATACAGATATTGTGATGTAGACTAAACATTTGTTATTTAGATCAGTGTTGTTTTAGGTATTTGTTGTTGATGTAAAAAGACCTATTTCTCAGCGAAGGCAAATTGTGTTCTTCTGCTAGTAAATCAATAACTGAAATTTGTTTACAATATTTACATAATCTTTTCAGCCCAATGTCTTAATAGAGAATCATGTTGTCACTTGATTATTGTTTTGAAATATTTATTGTATAATGTAGCATCCTATCATTCTATATTATCAGTATATTCCTTTCAATCATGGCATGCACACCCAGTATTGTTTGATTATTGCAGTGTTATTTTTTAGACCCAAGTATCTGTTTTGTAGACTAAAAGATAAAAATTTTACTGTTGTGTAGTAAATTCATGGTATGAGTGGTTCCTATCAGAATAAATACCTTCAGTAATAATGATGTGTAGCAAATAAACAGATTGTCTGTTCTTTTATAAATACACCCCAATAACTGTATTCCCTTTACCTAATACATGTAAAATTGTTTGGGATAATAGGATAAATCTTCTGGTGGCTTGAATGCAGTTTAATCTCAACTACATTTTCCTTTAGTGAATAAAATTATCCTGATAATTGAATTGAAAATAAAACTTTCTAAAGAGCCATTTGTTTGGGAAAATATTAACTAGTATATTATAAAGTGCTGTTTTTTTTTCAGGTTTTCACTCTACTCCCCTCTCCCTATTGTTCTTTTTATTAGCTATGCCCTAAATAGGTTTGGTTTCTTTCCTCAAAGGAGAAGTAATGTAAACAAAATTCCTAGTTAATTGAATTATGAAGAGTAACCAAACTGTACAAGATCAAATCAGAATTACTACTAAAGTTTAATTTTACCCCCATGAATGGATATGAATTCAGATTAATAGTAATGTGTTGCCAGTCTTCCAAGGTGTAAGTAGCTATAGTTTAAATAGATTATTTTAACCCTTATAAATACATGTGCATCAGAAGATTAAGTAACATTTGTAGAAACCTTTTTAAGAGCCAGATCGATTATACACAAAAAAATTTAATTCAAAGTTATCTACATTCAAGAAATTGTTTTTTTGGACTTTACTTTAAAGTGTCTGGGTTTAAAGTTTGCCCTAATTTGTTACATTATTGCATGTTTCAACTGTGTAAAAGCAAACCTTATATTATATTTATATGTGAGCATGCCTTCAGAGCATATAAGTAAATAGCCTATGGATCTTGAGTATTTCCAACACAACTTCTATTAGTTTGTCTTCTTTCATTCTTACCATCCCAGTTCCATCAAGAAATGTTACTTCTGTATCATCCAAGTTTTAAAGAAACACCTGTACAGGTAGAATCTCTTGTTCTTTTCTAGTGTCAGTGTGTTATTATATGCACCTGATAGTTATTTAGGTATTTTGTAACTTTTGTTTCTTGCCATGTGGTTCTTAATCCTCAGTAATTGATAACAGACTACACTTTATTTTGTCCTTACCACTTCTGTTATGTGCTATAAAACAATATTGGGAATAGGTTGAGTTTAAGGCTATTGCATCATCCCAAATGTTAGAAACTACTTACAGGTGAATGCTCTGAAGAAAAATCTTAGAATTATTGAAAGTACAGAAATCAGCTGTACAAAAACAATTATTGTATCGATCAAATTTTTTTTTATGCTGATTGATCATCAAATTTTCTGGTCTAGTCTGGTATTTCTACAAATCTAGTAGTTTGTACATAGACTTTAATATATTTCATACACTTTTCCTTTTAATTTTTCAATTATGTTTTAATATTAAGAGTACTTGATCCTGATAAGTTTACAATTTATTATTTCTCTACATGTGTACCATGTGACATTTACTCATTGATGACTGACTATTTATATAAAATGTTGGAAAGGATTTTTTTGTACTTGATTATTCTACTAAGTTTGGGTTATATTTTTGTCACTCTTGCAAGACAATTTGTAAATATGTTTACACAATATCTGCATCTTAATTATATACTTAGCACAAGTCCAAGGATATGTAGTTTTATTGTTTTAAAGAGCTGAACTTTAAAGTCTTTATTGTACAAAGCACCACTATTGATAAAAATAAAGATGATGATAAGACTTAGTCTTGTACCTCTATCCTTGTTTATATGAACTCTGTACTGCAGCTGTTATTAAAAGTTTGTCTATACAGGAATATTCACAAATGATAGTACCACTCTTCTTCCAATCTCCCTCAAAGTACAGAAATAATTTTCTGATATTGTTTTGCAACATTCTAATTAGACTAAGTGTTAAGTTATACAGTGATACTATACATTGCTTATTCAATGTTTCAAATTCAAATTAGTGATTAAAATAAATCATATTACCTGACTTATAGAAAATTATGCAAATGAATAGCTAATTTCATAAGAGAATTCATACTTAAAAGAAGGAACACATATCTAGGTTTCATTTAACAAACTGATTAATCAGTCAGACATTTCTTACCACTAAAATATAATACAATCTGCAAACATCAGTTATCCAAATGCATCTATTAAACAACAATGATCACTTTCTAATGCCTTTCCGAGTAAAAATATATCTACAGCAGTGTTTAAAATTCCTTACCAACAGAAACACGTGATTAGCTACATAAGAAGATAAAAATTATAATTATTTTTTACTAATATTAATACAGTATCATACAAAAAAATTCGGAGATATAGTTAAATAAAAGGCAGTGATTAGTTGACAAAGGTTTTGAATGCACAGTCTATTGAGGGTTGATAATGTATTTCCATTAGGTCCTAAAGAAAATTCATTTGTTTTCCTTCTGTATGGCCACTAACATGTTCATTCAAAAGCTTTTCAACTACTGGTGGATTTTAACAAAATAAATAGAAATCATATGAAACAAACATGTTAGTGTACTAGCAACAAGTCAAATTGAATCTTGTGTTTCTTATACTACATTACAAAAAATATCTTAAGATAATGTCCACCCCTTCATGTTTCTTTCTCGCTCTTTTTCTATTGTCATTTATATTTCATTTCAAACCATATTTAGCTTAATTACCTTCCTAATAACTCCTACCTTTATCACTTTTGAAATAACTTCACTTTAATACTTTCCTAAAAAACAAATAGTTTTATCAGTTTTAACTTTCGACATGACAGAACAGTAGCTTTTATACACAAAGTTATTAGTTTTGAATATGAAAATCAGTTACTACAACTATTCATAAGTAGTATGTTAATAACCAATCCCTAGGATTGTACATACATCTACATTTAAAGAGCTTTGTTCATAAGGAAAAAATCTGTAATAATTGATGACGTTTTTATCCATAGTACACACAAACCTTGAAAAATGCTTGAAATCCAGTTTTGCAACAAAAACGTGCTTGAATTTTATTATTTTGGCTTGAAAATAGATTTTCTTTAATAACTTGTCAGTCATTTATGATCTATAAAACCTCCATATTCGTTTACAGCACTGTTTTAACCAAAATTTGCAACTTTGCACCCATTTCCATGTTGTACTCTTCTTATGTTGGTGGCTTATTAGTGTTATACATTGTAAGTAATCATTCAGTATGAGTATAAGCATATCACATAGTTAGACAATTGATATATTGGACTTAAGAGCTGTCAAAAAAATTTTGTTTTCAACAACTGTTGAGAGTAGACTTATGACAATGGATAAATGTGTCATTCAGCCCACATTCCTAGCAAGGCCTGAATATAACAAGCGGCTACAAGCATTTAAATCTGACGTACAAAAGTCACATGCATTGCAATCAAGGTATTTTATATGTGCATGATGGGCAAAAGTAACTTACAAATCACATACGAAAGTTGAAAAACAGGATACCTGCATATTTTAAGAAACCTACAAAGCATAGCCTGCAGAAAGCCAACAATGAAGAAAGAACAGGCCCACCTCCCATGCATTTTTCTTCTTCTACTACTAGCATAGGTGATGGAAGTGTAGCTTGTGAGCAAATATGATGTATTGAAGGCAGAAATGTTATGGACTTTTGAAAACTACCTTCAGTGATCAAACAGAACAGTTATTTCTATAGATGTTTCCTGATAGTCAAATTCCTGTTAAGTTTACCTTATCTTCAAGAAAAGCAAGTTATATGTGTTTGTTTAGTCTTACTGAATACTTTATATCAGAATTTAACATGAAAATCAATGAACAATTTGTCCTGGTGTTTGATGAAAGTTTAAATAAAGTAGATGGACTTTCTTATCAGATTCTGGAGCAGTGATGATAATTACCACTCATTACTTTGACCTGTAGTTCCTGGGTAAGTTAGACATTGGATAACTAATTTGGATAGCATGGCAAACACTGTTATTTAATCTAAAGTCAATTATATCTTAATAGTATAGAAAATAGGATTAGTAAGCAATTTCTATTGAATGTATCAAATTTAATGTAATTTTTACAAATACAATTGTAATGGATATAGATTTTCATTAAGATGGCTAAATGAAAATGTGACATGACATATTTTCCACTGTATCTGTAACAATGAATTTTTTTTTTTTTTGTGAGATATAATCTGCGACCATTTAGTAATGTTAAAACTGTGCAACAACAATAGCACGTGTGTGTGTATATATAACGTGCACATTTTTACAAAGTAATGAACTCATTTGTATATCTGCAAGCTTTAATAACTCAGTCTTATTGTTAGCAGGTATTGCAACAGCTGAGGATATGGTAGATTCTTTATCTAAATATTAGCCCAAGTCAATGCTCCAGATATGGTGCAGCTTAGCATGCAGATTGCTAATGTTTATTGGAAGTTCCATAACACATTCAAAATCCAGCTGAAATACAATTATGGAAACCACCTTATAAACATAGGCTTTTGAGGATTACATGTTGTTTATAACAATTTTAAGGCTGGATCCTCAGAAACTGAGTGGCAGTTGTTATCAATGCTGTCATCTTTATACTGTCTGTTCAAGGATTCTCCTGTTCAATGCATTTGTCAAAGTTGCAGGAAGGAATAAGATGCTCTTCAATTTTGTCAATCATTAATGGCTACAAAATGTCCCTGGAAAATGTTGAGAACTTTGTCAAAGCCACGAAGTTCATGGATGTATGAAAGCCCCCAAAAAAGTCTTACAAGGTTGCGTGTTTCAGACTGTGGAGGATAAATGTATCAAGCCTAAGGTGTTTCCTTTCAAATGAATTGTTGGGCAGATTCAACCATCTATGGCCCTATATCAGACAGCCTAGCCAATGGTTCCCTTTCTATGTGATGACCTCATTAGAGTGATAAAGCAGTTGATGAGAAGATTCATTAAGATAGACATTCTTTCCAATTCAAACACTTCTGAAAAGTTTGCTCTTACTGATGCCTCTGACAACAAAAACACACAAACCTACAACCAAATTGGCATTAGCTTACCTGCCAAAAGATGTAAATGCCAAATGTGATAGGAAACCATACAATTTAAAATAGAGTGCAAGTATTTCTTGGTAAAACTCTCAGTGCAAAGTGTTATAATACTCCTTGGCAAGGTGCCTGTTGACTTTCAACCAACTAACATCGTTTCAGTTACTGACAGCTGCAGAAAGAATTTGAAGAAAGTCCTAACAACACCTTTTAATTGCAGTAGAGTGAAAAGACTGTGATGCCATACTACAGCAGTTCTCCAGTTTCATAAAAAATATCCCAGTTATTAGGTTTAAAGAGTTTAAGTATCCTAGTAGAAACTGAGGAATTTGAGAAAAAGCACAGGAGGATAGATACTGACATTAAATCACTATAAAAATCCACAGCAAGTTAGCTAAAGAGGGCAAAAGAAAGGATAATTTAGTCTCCTTACTAAATCTAACTTTTTTTTCAAGAGAATAGTCAAAGATAAGTCCACTGAGGTGGACATTACTTAAAGCATAGTTAGATACTAAGTTGCTTGTCTGAGTTTATGAACAATTGATAGTTATTTAAGTCATTAAAACTGTCAAAACTAAAACTGTTTTTAGTTTTAATCTAGAATTGATATTATTAAAAATGTACACTATATAAAACTGTATGAAGCACTTGTATAGTTAACAGTAACAGGTTACCTCAAATTGTCAACTTAATCTTGTTACTGAGCATCATACATTGCAATGGTCTACTGAATACATCCTTTTATCATTTTACACAAGCTTTTATAAACTGAGCTTATAATTCTACAAACGATATGTGCTTAAAAATAAAGTATTTTGTCATTTCTGTATTCAACATTTGGTCTGTGTTTTTGCTTTCAATAAAAACCAATATAACAAAAAATTTTCCGGGTTATTAACTTTTTGCTTTACAAAAGATGACAAATTCTGGGAATGAGCATATTTTTTTAATGTTGTTATATCTCTTTATACACTGCCAAGAAACACTTCCTTTTCTTACCAATATTTTAGGGCCCAATTTTTATGTTACAGCATCTTTCAAAAGGCCAATGTGTCCTTCAAAAGCTTTCTCATGGTGTTACTTACTGAAGCATTTCCTGGATCACATGTCTGGTAACTAATCTAAATGATGATAAAGAAAAAATTAGGCTAGGTTCCTTAACATATAAACAATATGTATGTAACTGCTATATTTACATGATCTAATACATCAAGTTTTGGATAACCATTTTCTATATTCATTCATACAAATATGCATATTAATCTAACAATGTGACTTGGTTTAGTTAGATCATTTTGCATTCAACCATATAAAGTTTAATTTTGCTGACAAGACCACTGGTTGTTAAGCCATGTTTATATTAGGCCTTACTGGCCTAAGTAACTGTTTAAACGGGCAACAAAAATCACCAAAGATATGTAAAAATAAAAAATATATATATATATTCAAAAATTCAAAAACTTTGGCTTCCTTATGATTTTCATATGGTAAAATCTTATATTGTATGCTAATGTGTAAACACAGTGAAACTGCATGTGGTGTTTATGAATCAAAACAAAGATAAAATTTAGTTTTATAAAATAAAAACTTTATAGGAATGCCTTACAATAAGGTAGAAAGACAAAAATCAGTAACTGAAATCTACAACAAAGGTAAATGTTTTTAATTGTTTCATTAAAAATATAATCACAATGAAAACTTTTCAAATATTCATATTCATATAAATGTCACATATAAAATAAGAATATTTTATTTGCATTAGCTTCATAATCTGAAGAAGGTTCGCTTCAAGTTTCAAACTTTTTTTTTTCCATGCAATAAAACAAACCACACAACAAATGGCTTTGGTACAGTACGGTGATTACCCCATAAGTCTAACCAGGTGAATATAACATTGATTCAATGATCATCGTGATTGAATAAAGCTGCTATGATTTATGTAAAATTGTGTCCTCAAGGAATGGAACAATTCTTCAGCATACCTTTCAGGAATTTGAAGATTCCCTACTCTAAAAACAAAAGGCAATTTTAACAGCCAAATGTGGAACTACACATTATTAAGCTGTTTCCATTGGGAGCTTGTATTTTTTGTCCAATATTTGCATATTGTGTTATAGCAATTGTACAGATTAACTTTTGCTAAGTGTTTGAAGTTATGAAGGTGCTTTACATATACTAAAATGTATGTATAAGCTTGTAATCCCCCCCCTCCTAAAAAGTAGGATGGACTTGATTTGAAAGTCGATTATTTTTTTCTGATCTTTCCTGGCAACACTGTTCTCATCTGAACAAGGATTGCAGGAAAAAAATGTTGGAATAACTGATGATCATGATCTTAAGGATTTGGTCCAATGTTAGGCATGCATAACTCATTTCAACTGTTCAAGTTACATGATGCTTGTGCCACATCAGTCAATTTCATTTAATGATTAGCCAATAAGCATCCTAAACTATTAAATGGTAACATAAATAAATCTATTACAACAAACACTGTTCTAAATCTAACAAAATATCTGATCAGTACATTGACAAAATGTCTTAACTTTGCACCAATCTCCAAAGCAATTCCATAAAAGTATTATTGCTCCAATTAAAAATGTTTCATCCTGAAATCAAGCTGAATGACTACTCATGAACTAAGACTGAAGTAAAGAATCCTTTAGTTTAAAAACATCATCACAATAGAGAAGAGTGACAAGACAATTTAAGAACTTTCAAAATGACCAGTCAATTATTGCACCACCAGCAGACAAAGGCTATCATGAAGAAAGGAAACTAAACAATAAAAATTAATCTCCTCAAATATATTTTACTTGAAAAAGTATTTGTATCTAAGAATCTCACTAATAAAATTGAAGAAAAAAGTAAATGAGTAGTTTAGAAAAATGAAATTTTCCATGATACTCTCTGCTAAGAAGTTCAACAAACTGTGCAGCTACCACTCCACTGCTCCAAACATTTATGGATGGACTACTAAAAATCAATAACTCTGATGTACCTCTACAGCATATTTCCTTCACAAACTCTCCAACATGCTTTATTGTTACACATCTTGCTAATATTATTTTATATCTAAATAAACTAAAATTGTACTATGTAACATATTACAAAGATTTTGTTGAAAATAATTAAGGATGCAGTAACTGCTCATAAGGGTATGTTTGTGAATACTGATATCTTCTTTCACTTTACTAGAGTAACTATAGGTAAAACTATTAGTATCATCTTAAATAGGCAAGAAGACAACAGCCTTGCCAACAAAACCAATCTCTCTCTTCTCTGTTGAACAACTTCCACAACTACTTCTGACATCCACTTATTTTAAATGAGATAGTGAAATTTTTGCATTAATAAAAGACTGGCAAAGGGATCACTTCTATCCCCAAAAATGTACCAACTTTAAATGAAATCATTCTATAAAAAGAAATTATAAAATCCGACATTTGGTCAAAATATGTTGGTACATTTCTCGTATGGCTACATGAGAACAAACTTACCTAACCTTAATAACCAGATCTGCATTCAATATATAGAGGGAAACCAAGAGTAATGGCAAACTTCAATTTCTGGATGTGTTAATTGTTAGAAATGGATTCAGAATATCCACTACAGTATACCATAAACCAAATCATATTAACTCTTTGTTTGCAGCTTCTGTAAGTCTGCCTACCACCCCATGCACAAAGATTTGTGAATGTTTGTAGCGGGCCATTCAAAAATTTGTGCACAGACACTTATGCTAACATCATATGATGTCAACCGTAATTGAAGGGTTAATAGATATCTGGATTATAATTCATCTAATGCAAACTCCATCAAGAAAAAATTGAAGTGTCTACTTAATTGAACAACACAGTTTTATGATACGGGTCATCTTAGAGCAAAAATTGGCCCATTTAGAGACATCTTAAAAAGTAAAAATCATCCTCTAAGTTAGTAGAAGATAATACAACAAAACATTTTTCATCATAACTATAAAACAGAGAAGAAACTCATAAAAAAAAATTACAAACCTTCTTAGTGGAAGTTTTATGCTAAGTATCTTAAACATTTTATATAAATTTTACTTTAAAAATGATCAAGGTAAATAAACTACATTCCACATTAACTAAAGTGAAAGTCAGTTATCCTAACCACAAACACACACACACAAGAAGGGTGTTATACATAAAGTTACATGTGTAAGAAAGAAATAAAGAATATATATATACAAGAAATGAAATGACCTATTCGTATAATATTAGGTCGTCAAGAAATGAAATGACCTATTCGTATAATATTAGGTCGTCAAGAAATTAATGTCCCTTTTTTTAGTTAAAAATCCCAAACAACATGTATATCAAAACAGAGCATTTATTAAATGAAATAGTCTCCATTCTTATCGATGATGCTTTTCCATCTTACAATCAGGTTATTAATGCCCTGATTAAAGAAATAGCTTTGAAGCAAAAAATATGTCAATGTCCTCTTTAACATCTTCCACATTTACATACGTTTTTCCATTAAAATGGTGTTCAAGCGAACGAAAAAGATGGTAATCTGATGGTGCCATATCTGGAGAATATGGTGGGTGGGGAAAACTTCCAACCCAACTCCGTAATCTTGTGTTGCGTTAAACGTGCCACATGTGGACGTGCATTGTCGTGGAAAAGAGAACACCTATCCAACTGACGATTGAAGGACGTTTCTGATGAAAGGCTTGATTTAAACGTTCCCATTGCTGACTATAGATCTCTGCATTGACAGTTCGCTGTGGATTGAAGAGTTCAAAATGAATTACTCCTTTGAGGTCCCACCAAATGCAAAGCATCACTTTCTGCGGATGGAGTCCAGGTTTTGGGGTCGGATGTGGTTTTTCTCTAGGACTGAGCCATTGTTTTTGGCATTTAATATTCACATAGAAAATCCATTTTTCAATACCAGTGACAATTCTGTCCAAAAATGGTTCACGAGCATTACGCACCAGAAGAGACGAAGCAACGTTCACACGTTGGAAACAATGATCATTAGAGAGTTTGTGAGGCACCCAAACACCTTCTTTATAGAGTTTTCCCATATTCCTTAGATGTTTATGTATTGTTTCACGAGAGACATGCAATTTCAGGCCCATTTCACAAGTGTGTGTGTTGCCTTGGGTTAGACTCTACAAGCGTCTTCAGAGCATCAATATCAATTTCAACATGTCAGCCCCTGCCATCACAGTTTTTAAGACTAAAGTCACCTGAACGAAATTTGCAGAACCATCATTGACACTTCTTTGTGGCTACAGAAGCATTGTTTTCCTTCTTGTATTCAAACAGCATTACATGCCAAATGTGTGTCTCATCATGTGCCATCCCTATAAGGGATTATAGTATACTAAACTTTACACATTATATAGGCTACACTAACATGATGTTTAGGCAGTTTAATGTGACATTAATTTCTTGACGACCTAATATATAAGGGAGCATTTATGACCAGCATCCATGTGTGATAATTGGTAATACAGAACATCAACTTGAATGTAACAAGTTATTCTATACTAAATGATATAGAAAGTGTAAAAAATAAAAAAATAAAACCACTTTTGACACTGAAATATAAAAGAAACAAATAGTGTATCAGGATATGAAGTGAACAGAGAAAATGAATGCTACAGAACGATTAGAGGTAAAAACTTAACTCAAACTAATAACACACCTTGAATAGATAGGGTTGAACATCTGGGTAGCTTGTATCAAAGATCAAGTCCAGCTCTGATTGATTAGGCATCTTTGGAATGTAGTCATGCTTGTTCATGGCAGCTGCTATAGCCATCACTTTCTCTGCTAACATTTCTCCAACTTTCTCCCGATAAATCTGCCGTTCTGTTAAGATTCAGGTTATACCGATAAGTTAGTTAGAATATGTTAACTCTTTTCTCTGTGGAAGTTCAGTTAGCAATGACTAGAAGAATCTCATTAATTTATCAACCTGTGAAAATTCATTAAACAATGATAAGTTGGACAGAACCTAGTAGATACAATATTCTGTTAAAAGGTTTGACTTTTATTTTCTCCTTTCAACCCATTAGATGTATCAACTACTTATGGATTATGAAGAAAGAAATCTGATCATGAGTTCTTAAATTTCTAATATCACATTCCATGGTAGAAATATCACTTAATAAATTGCCAAATGAAGCATGTATCAATATAAAAACTGTTTTCTGCATTTTTAGAACTTACAGCAAAAGCATCTGGAGAAAATTTTTTTTATTCATCAACAGAAAAATATTAGAAATTAAGATGACAGAAAGCCACCTGACCTATTATAGTTACTCTCCCACTAACCAGAGTATCAAATTTTATTTCCATTGAACTAATAATTTTAATTTACATACATTTTATAAATATAGTAACTATATCTAATTTTATAACATCTTGAGACTTTGGTTTGAACATTCAGTTATTTTACTTTTCAACATATGTTGAAAATCAGTTTTGCTTTATTTTTGAATATTTACTAACATAGTTTTGTGAATAAGTGTCTACTATTTAAAAAAGTTGTGTAACAGAGGATCAGACATCATGAAAAACTATGTATTTTTAAACTGACTGACTGACTACACATGCAGTGGAAAAAAAAGAAAAACATCTTACCATGTTCATTTGGTAAAGTGATGATGGTCACTTTCACTGTCCATACTTCCCATGGTATACTTTCTGGTGGGAATGGCCATCTTGCCTTTTTTTTCTGATAGAATTCAAGTGATATCTTCAAAAAGGGGAAAAAAACGGACTTAAAAAAATCTTAATATTAATTATAAAAGATATTAGTTAAACTTATTCAGTAGAGAATATGAAACTTGTTATCATTAGCAAAATCATTGAAGCGTTTAATAAAGTAGTTCATATTGCTAACAGTGAGACTAACCAACTGATGAAACAATGTACTCTAATCACTAAAAGTAAGACAGTACCAGTAGCAGAAGATTTGAAAGAGGGGGTCCAAAGAATCCAAATCCCTCCTTATACACTGCAAAAAATAAAATTGAAGAAAACAGTAGAACAATAAATAGAGATAAAGAGAAAAATGGGGATGCAAGTGGTAGAAATAGTATATTTAATTGTTTCCTAGGATCAGTTATGCTCATATTCCTGTATGGAAAGGGGTTCTGGACCATCTGTAATTTGTAAAATGTTGAAGGTAGCCATAAAGGATGTTTTTTTCCCTATAAATATTATGATCAATTTAGAACCAGCCACAGGTCTTTGGTATGACTATCAAACATTCCATCTCTCTCTCTATCCCATCAATAAGCAGCACTTGCTAAAAAGATCCTGATTCTAACAGTCAGCTCCACAAATGAAGGAAAAGATGTTCTAGATAGTAGCAAAAAGTATTGGCCACTTAGATTTCTTACTGATAATTTGAAGATGGGAATGATCAGCAATAATCAAAGGAAAGTGTTAGGAATTGGACTTGGAGGGATTTAAAATTTAACAAAATCTTCAGCTTTTCAGGTGATAGCAAGCCCTCTCTCAGAGTCTCTGATATTCATTCATTTGGATCTCCCCTTTCGAAAATCCTAAATCTGCTCCTGTAGTATATTAAATTAGTTATACTCATTACTGGATTAATTTGTATTCCTTATTTACATATGTAGCTTGCTTTTGAATAGAAATTAATACTAAATTTTCAAATTTCTAACCTGTTTTTAGAAAGTAATGTTTCAGAATCACAACAAAAGTTAATACCTTAGTTTAAACCTTAACAATATGAAAAAAAAAGGAATATGCAGTACTCAAACAGTAACACAAGAATCATAATCAAAACCAAATTCAAACTCAAGATACTAGTAAAGTTGTTTTGTAGAAGGATGGGAAATCTATAATACTGATATATAGAGAAGGAATCTAATTTTTCATGAAACCAGTAGTGGTAAAGTTACATGCAAGTGTTCTGAAAATATGGAGTGTTATGTTTGATTAATAGTATACTTGGAAATAATGTATCATAAGTACAGTGTTTAGTCTGTAGAAGCTCATAATTTATAGGTAAACAATTATTCCTTCAAAAAATTAATCTATTGAGAAAAAAAAATTAGTTGGATTACAAATTTTGTTCTTTTTACTACTCATAAACTTTGGAAGCACTTGCATGCCTGTTATTTTTTATATGTAGAAATAAAAAATACTTTTTTTACTTGATAAATATATTTAGTACCAAAACCTTATAATATTAGTTGTTTATCTTAATACAGAAACATACACAAGAATAGAAAACAGTTTACCTGACCAGTTCGAGAACCTTCAGTGCTACGAAGGGAATCAGAAAATGCTCCAATTTCTCTCATTATTGCTTTGTCTAGTTCCTCTGATGCACAACGAACCTTATGTTATATATAAACAATAATCCCTGTATACATAAAATTATCAATTTTGTCATACATATGAAAAAAATTCAAGCTAAAGCAATTTATATTTGAATGAGAAATATAAACTTTAAAAGTTTCATTACCAGTTATTTCTTTATACTTACATAAGTTAAGTCCACAAAGTCACACTGAACATCCTCAAAGCCAACTGTCCCAACAGAATAACTACCTTCTTGCTTGTAATGAAACTGTTATGAATACACAAGTTACATTACTCCATTAATGAAATATTTATGCATGGGTACATACTTGTTCTAAATTATCTTTGCATAATGAAACATATATATGAATTTATCATACTTCACATTACTCATCAACTCTATAAGATGTTATCTTGTAAACAAAAAATTCAATTTCATGTTTTATTTTTCAAATATAATTAAAAAATATATTAATATTTAATTAATGTTACCTTACCAACATCATATAAAGTAGTTTCTGATTTTGCAACTACAAAACAGACTGATATTTTGAAAAAAGAAATTTCAAGAGAAAAAATCAACAAACATTAATTTAAAGTTGCATTCACTTAAGGTTTGAGACCTTGCATATTACTAATATAATCTTAATATTGAGTGTACATCAGCAGAATTTTATTTATATATATTTTCTGCACCATAAAGCATTTTTTGTAATGCACAGTAAATATACATGGTTACACACTACTGACATGAGTTACAATAGTGAATATAATAATTATCTCTTCTTTTACATAGTATTTCAGAAAAAATATAAGAATTAATATACAATGAATAAAAACACTAAGTAATCAGTCTTATTAGGTTTTACTTGCTAGTGAACACATACTCACCAAAGGAAACCTTATTTGAGAAAAATACTAAAATTAAAATAAACAACAAATAAATGCAAGTACTATAAGGTAAAATATAAAACAATTGTTTAAAGTCAAAAAAGTTATCTGTCAACTTTTTGGCCAAACAAACTTCACTGGACCTCATTTGGGAAAATATTAACCACAATTATTTTTCCCTTAGGAAAACTTTAATAATTTTTTTATATCTAATGTATGCAGATAAAGGAAGAAAAAAATTTGATTAGTGTACATAGACAGAAGGAAAGATTAATAAAATTATGTAGATGTATATGCATAAACAATCTTATTCTTCAACAACTTAAAGGCAAAAAGAGTTTTAAGTATGCTATTGCATGTGTTCAGTTAAAACAGAATTATTTATTTTGTAAATCAAAAAAGTTGGTTCTTTAAGATAAAAAAACTAGAGATTTTGCCATTTTAAACTAATTGTATTACTACTGACTCTTGGAGTAAATATTAAGGAATATAAATTTAGAATTAGATCAATTAACAGTTAAACTTAAAGCACAATTGTCAATAATTTCAGTTTGGATTGCTGATGCTGAGAGTTTAATAAAAATTATGTGCCAAAATTTTCAAAAACGTAATTGATATATAGTATTACACTCACAGTAAGTTTTAAAATCTCACCTTGCCTAATGACCTATGGAACAATAGTGTATGAAACAAACTCAAGACCACCTCTTGGACCTGACGATCTTCCACTTCCTACAGATGAGTTTATTATTATAGTTATAAGTACATTATAAAATAAGAGTATCAGTCTGAAGTTGTAACTGCACTAAAGAAAACTTGAAATAAATAAGCTTAAAAAATACATAATAAAACAATGCATGAATTAAACATACAGTCTGTAGATTGTTCATTTTATCATTATGTTAATATTATAAAATGCTGAGAATGAGACTAGCTAACTCAGTAATGGTATGTACCAGAAAAACCAAATAAAATATAATTTTCTAATTTCAAATTTTATTGTGTTCCGTCCACTAGTGGAAGTTGTACTTTACTACTAGTACTAATAATGAACTAAGGCACATTAAAATTTTTCGAACTGGAACAAAAAAAAATAAAAATATTTATAAAAGTATACATACACACTGTGATTTGTAAATACTTACCAACTCAAACACTTGAGTTCGTGCATTCATTACGACGTCACAGAATTACTTTTCATTCAAATATTCTAAATTTTGAAGTTTAAGTGTAGTAATATTATAAGTAATAACTACAACTGAGTCAGTACAATTAGTTATATTCGTCAGGGTAAATTACATACACATCTAACCATTAACGAAAACAATACGCTGTGCATATGTCAAATCACGAAGGGCAGCAATAGTCCCTCTATACGAGAAGCATTATTATTATATTTGGTTAATAAAACGTAATTCAATTATTTTCAAAAAATGTTTACTTATATAGTTGCGTTATTTGTTTTGTAGCCATGTAGACTCCCGGCTAAATGATTTGCCACATATGGCATCACTGTACAAAGTAAAGAAAACAAAGTATAAAATTTTATTGGATAGTCAACATGGTTTCACTAAGCGAAAATCTCGTCTTACAGATCTTTTTACATTCTTCAAAAATGTTACTGTTTCTGTTGATGAGGGTAAGGATGTAGATTTGGTGTATCTGGGTTTTCAAAAAGTATTTGACAAGGTGCCACATAAAAGGATTGTAAAAAAATTATCTCTATATTTGTGGAGGATAAGTTAGCTAATTAGATAGAAGAATGTCTGGATGGAAGAAATCAGAGGACTGTTATATATGGGATTCAGTGAAATTGGATTAATGTCACAAGTGGAATACTTCAGGCCTCAGTTTTATGACCTTTACTCTTTTTGATTTACATCAATGACATAGATGAAGGAATGGTCAACAAATAACTTAAATTTGCTGATTGGTGTTTCTGGATGTGAGCGGGGTGCTGCTGTTTTGCAAAAATATTTAGATCATTTAGTGGGTTGGCCCGGGCGAATAAATGGCAGATGGGTTTTAATTATAATAAGTGCAAGATAATGCTTGTGGATTATGATCATTTAAATTATAAGTACAAGTTGAATGTGTGTGTGTGTGTGTGTGTGTGTTTTCTCATAGCAAAACCACTTTGGGCTATCTGCTGTATCAAGAGGAATCGAACCATGATTTTAGCGTTATAAATCCGCCGAGTTACCGCTGTCCTGTCAGGGGACGATTTGGATGAAAACAACCCTAACAGTGCTGTGAAAGAAAGGGATCTTGGTGTAATGGTTGATCGGTTTCTTAAGCCATCCAAACAATGTGCTATTGCTAGTGGTAGAGCAAACAGGATTTTGGGTTATATTTACAGAAATATTGGATACAAATCTAAAGAGGTTATAATTCAATAATATAGGTGACTGGTTAGGCCACATTTGGATTATTGTGTTCAGTCTTGGAGTCCTTACCTCAGGAAGGACATTGAATTATTGGAAAGAGTTCAGAGAAGGATTACAAGAATGGTGCCTGGGATAGAAGAGTTGTCATACGAGGAGAGGTTAAGATCTCTGAAATTGTTTTCTCTTGAAAAAAGAACAGCTAGCGGGGATGTGATTGAGGTTTTTTAAGAAATTTTAGGGATTTGATAGTGTTGATGCATTTCTTTTTCATATTCAATGGTGAGAATGGTAGGACTAGGAGACACAAATATAAATTTTGGCAGGGTAGGAATCATCTTCGGCTAAGAAAGTTTTATTTTTGCAACAGGGTAATTGGCCTTTGGAACGAGCTGCCTTCGGATGTTGTGGAGGCAGTAAATTTAAGTTAGTTTAAGAGAAAGTCTATATGAATGATCAGGGATGGGTTTGAATTTGTTAGATTATTAATAGTTTTAGTTTAGTTTAGAGGATAAGACAATCTAGATGGACCAATAGGTCCCTTGTTGTTCTTAAACATTATGTTATTTTCATTAAACATAATAGAGGCTGCATTCTCGAGATATCATCTGGTCTACCATTGAAGAACACTGGCTGTTGACATTTTTGTATAATATGCAGCATTACAGCCACCCACTCATGGGAAGAACAGGTAGCATCATCATAGAATTACAAAGAATCTAAGGCAGCTAGAAGGAAATTAATTTGACAACTTATTTTAACATGTACATAGGCTTAGAATAAATGAAACATTATGAGATATTCAACATTAAAATAAGAAGGTAGAAAATAAATGGTATGCCTGCATAGCATACTTTCCCTTCCCTCTCTGTTTCAAGCTTGTGTTAAATCTGACAATTAAATGTAACTTTACACTCTTATCCTGGTCAAGAAGTGCCTTAATTTTCTCTCATTTCTGGAAACACTTACACGTAACATAGAGACACAACCCCTAAATGAAGATCTACAACTCAAAAATCAAAACACTATAATGGAAAGTAAAATGCATACTAAACTATATGCAGAAACATTTTCAATCGTAGAAATAGATACTACGAACCATTAACAAAAATGCAAGCGCACACACACACACAACAATAGACCCATTAACAAAAACATATAAAATTCAATAGTATTCATACATTATGCAAATTCTCGTTAATATAGATGGCTTCTAATTAGTCATTACAGTACCCTTTAACAATGATAAATTCAACACTTGTTATATTGCAAAAAAAATCCCTTTCACAAAGAAGCCTTCAATCAAATAAACCTCTTAACGTTACATACAAAGTATGTACAGTTCGTTTAATGAAACAAACTAATTAAACACTTCAAATAAACTTAATTGAACTACATCAATGATAATTGGCAAAAATATTTTAAAGAAAACTACAAAATGTTTCTTAAAGAAACATACAAACATATTTACTAAACTAACACATCAAAGACAAAATCAAAAACTGAATCTCATTACAAATCATACTGAAACATACATAAGTTGATCAGATACAAAAGCAAATAAAATAATAATAATAATAAATGAATATCAGAGCTAAAAACCAAAATGCAAGATTACAAATACAATTACGGAATATTTACTTAAGTTTGTTTGTTTGTTATTAAGCACAAAGCTACTCGGTTTCTAGCAGTGTAAGTCCGCAGACATACCACTGTGCTACTGGGGGCTTCACTTAAGTAAAGAACATACATATACAAAATATACACTTACCATGTGTCCGTTCGAGGCTCTGCTCCCTCTCAAATTAACCCCACCAGCAGATCCAATTGGCTGTCATGGTGGCCCACATTGTGCTTCAAGCTTTCATTTGGGTTTTCCTTATGTCCACCAGCTCGGTTCACAAGTGGACAATTTTTTCCTTTAGCCATTATGGAGGTGTATCTCTCCATCACAGCCAATTATCATTGGTCATACAGCTTACAAAGATTTTTCGTTTGGGAACTAGGCAATAAGACAGGCTAACCACTGGCTGATTGAAGGAAGAGATAGCCACAATTGTAAAAAAAATTATCTTGAATACAAAAGTACAGATTGTAAATGTAAGATTAGGTGAGTTTCAATTAGTCGAAAGTTCAGCTAGGTATGTAAATTGAAAGAAGTTGTAACTACTCAGTTACAACCATGGCCTTCTCTAGAATCTTTTAGAGGTGGAGTCATAGCTGTGTATCTTGGTCAAGCAGCATTCCTATGAGCTTCACGTGTACTCGACTGATTTTGCCCATAGAACATGTATTCTTAACACCTGTGAACTTCCTGATCCCTAAACTTCATTGGGTTTATGCTTGGCAAATAATATTAACTGTGCTAATCTTTTCATTCCTGCCAGACAACAACCTGGACTCACTCCCCTCCCTATGATCTGTTTATCACACGGAAAAATGTTGTTCAAGTAAAAATGAATGGGGTATAAACTGCAAAACTAGCTCTTACCCACATGATCTGAATTGGGTAAGATATCACCAATTATTTATTTTGACTGTTAGATTCCAATAACGTTTATATTGTCTCTCCTTAGAGGTCCTCTTTTAATAACAAGCTTAGTACTAATTTTGATTTGACTTAGACAGTGTTCACCATGCTGGTGTTATTTTCCACTTCCCATTATTACACCAACAGCCTGAAGTTTCATACATTTTGGTCTCACCCATACCAATCAGGAGGGTATTTCCATTGGCTCAACTGACTATCAGAGCTGTGATTCGCCTCTAATTTCACTATTTCATCATCTGGCTCATTGTGGACAGTCAAACAAGTACTTTCAGCTCTTTTCTCCTTGTTGGGTGAGTCATCATGGTTTGAAATGACATCCCTTCTTTCTTTTGATTACCAGTCTCCACCTCAGACTTCTAATGAAGTCACTGCACAAGTAGTTCATCAGTAATATGCAGACACAGCTTATCAATGTGCTTCATGGGCTTTCACACATCTTGCATCAACTATAACTCATACATAATGGACTAATCTGTTAGAGTACGAGGTATGGATTTTGTAACTAATTTATTATTATGTATTTATTTTTAATATGAATGTTGTTTGATTGAATTTGTATTTAGAAATATGCTTCACTTGTAGTATTAGATATGTGTTGTGTATAACGAATTTTTTATACATATTTATTTTAATCTTTGTTTCGAACAAGTTTATATTTGATGGCGTGTCTAACTTACTGTGTTAGTTACGTATGACAAAACTCCCGCCAGTTTTCCAAGATTGTAAAACATTCGTGAACACAAGAATCAACAATATATCTATTTCCGTATCTGGTTAAATATAGCGCCTATAAAAAGCGACGTGCCAAAAAACAGAGAAGAGACAAGTCTACTATGAAACTGATATAAACTGTGATTTTGCTAACCCTTATCAACCGGAAAATATACGACATTTGACCAGAAACAGTTATAATTTTCGAACGTCAGTGAATTCTTATGAAACGTTAATATCTTTCCAAGAATATTATCAATTTCTCATCGGACGTTAGTGGTTTTATGAAAATATTATCTTACTTCAATGGTCCAGCAATTCAGTGCCCGACAAAGCTAGCTAGCTTCACTCCAATTATATATACGTACAACCAACTCGCTGGACATCAAGGAGACTGTGAACTAGGAAAACGATTTTAGGCTATTTGTAAGTTTGTGAAATTTCTGTTTATGAAACTTGGTTTGTGATAATTAATCATAATAGTGGCTATTGTAAATTATACTATTGTATATATATATATATATATCAAAATGTAATTGTTTCAAAACAAAAATGATGTGAATCAATCATGTTGGCAAATAGCGTAAATTAAATAAAATATTGGCATTTCTAAACATTAAATCCAGGGTACAGTTCAACTGTTAAAAGTTAAATTATTTAACATGGCCTTGGATTATTTCGAATTCTCAATACGTAACAACTTATACAACCATGTCCAAGCTACTTCACTACTGGTTTATACTACAGCCAGACTCATTATCTACATCTGTTCCATTACTGTATTTTTGTAGCACTTCTTCTGATGTTTGGTGGTCATTCCTAGTTGTTGATGGGCATTTTCATATAAGCTGATTAACACAACCATTAAACACTCCATGTATTCCTATGGATGTCATGGGATCCCTGCTCGAGTGCGAGAATCATTCATTACCTAAACAGGAAGCAGAATTTCCCACCCGAACACGAGTATGTTTGGTAAACAGCCTATAGACCTTTATTCAATAGCTCTGTATGCCATCAAAAGTTGATCTCGCAGAAGATTAACAAACTTGGTAAGCATGTATTTGGTAGTTTGTGTTTTTCCTTCTGACTTAAAGGATATAGTGAAATGTGCGTCTTCACCACACTCAGAGAATGATCGGCTACTGACATTAGCCTGGTTTCTTTATACACTGGAATATAAATACATTTTTAGCCGCAGATTCGAATGTGAGACCAAACACAAAAACATTGTTCATGTAGACTAAGCATCTCTCCCATTGCAGTCTCTTCAGTGTAAACTCCATTAGTCACTCATATCTGATGAGTGCATTACACAGACCAAATGGCATAAAGCAAAACTCACACAAACTATCTCTCATGCTGAAAGCAGTCTTAGGTTTGTTCTCGTCATCCAGCTTCACTTACCAGTATCCAGATGCTAGATCTAAAGTGTTTAACCAACAGGAACAGTGAAGTTGGCATGATGGATGCTTAATTGGGCATACATCACCTGTATCTCTGTTATGGTGAGTCACTGTTGTTTGACCCTCAGTCATCTGATCTCACAAGATTTTTTGCAAAATTCTCAACCAATGATATTGGATGTATTAGTCATTTCATTCTTGCTTTTGACACCTATAACCATTTCACCATAAAGGTGGATAGCCAATTGCATGAAACTACAAAACAACACTGGAACTACATCCATCCTCGGATAGATAACAGCCTGAGCCAATGTTGCCTGCTTTCTGAAAAGAAAAAAAACCAGCTCATTTCATGTGTGACTTCTATAACCACATTACATGTTACTGATTCACTCACTAGATTTCATCCACAGTAAACTATGAAGCATAACCTGTGTGTCTGGAAGTACTGTTATTCCCTCTGCTACGTGCACTTGTGTAGTTCACTGTTCCTGGGCTTGGTATAGCCAATGCTGAATAACTTTCCAATGGAACATTTCATCAGTTGCACAAGTTGCCAGATCTGAGGTTGGAGATGACCACTGCATTCTGTGATTGATATTTCTTAGCCACGTTCAAAGACCACCTTCTCCATTAACGTCTAGTCTATTGCAATTTGCTAGAATAGAGTCAGTATATATTGGCTGAAGTGATGGTCTTACTTGGAAGGCTTGGTATATTTCCAGATCTACCAGTGTTGTGGCTATTTCTGTGTTGACCAGGAATTTGATCTATCACCTTTATACTCTCATAGGTAACACACCAAGCTCCATTCAGACCTGTGAGAGCTGGGCTCAACACCAAACTCTTTAGCACAAGTTTTCAGCTGAGTTCCCCCAACTCAATGGCAGGCTCATCTTGGGCTCCATTAGATTTTTGAAGCTACAGTGGTATTTATTTTTTGCTGTTGGTTCTCCTCGACCAGCTTAGCTATCAGTCAAAACCGTTAACCTTGTCAACTTCTCCGCTTGGCAAAGTACAGGAGCTGCTGAGCCATCATTTGGAACCAATAGCCTTGCTGACTTTTCTGCTTGATAAAGTATGGGCAGTTCATTAGCCAGTGATCAACATACCACAAGCAAGTGAGTAGAAAGGCTGCGGAGTCTGGAAGGGGCTTGCCATTGTCTGGGGTTGATTAAGTCGATGGTTAATATATCCTCCTTGTGTAAAAGACAATAAATAATCCTTTAATATATTTAATTCGCTTTGAAATTTACTAATGTTTTCCATTTGTGTACTCTGGCTTTCTCTCAATTGTTGGAGACTTTCTTAATGTTTATTTTCTTCTTCCTCCACCCACTGCTGTAGTCTCTCTTCTTGTCTCTTTTCTCGTTCTTCTTGTTTCTTTTCTTTTTCCTCCAACAACTGCTGTAATCTATCTTGTTTATTTTGCTGTTCGAGCTGCCACTGTTGCAGGTTTTCTTGCCATTGCTGTTGCCTCTCTTCTTGTTTCTTTTTTTTTCCTCAACTACTGCTGTAATCTCTCTTCTTGTTTCTTTTTTTCCTCCAACAACTGCTGTAATCTCTCTTCTTGTTTCTTTTCTCGTTCTTCTTGTTTCTTTTGCTGTTCTTGTATTGCTGCCATCAAATCTGATAAGCTGTAGTTTGATTTGCCACCTCTCGTTTCCATCTTCTTTTTTTTATCCCACTTCTGACACCAATTTCTTACGTCTCTGGTCGTTAGTTAATTTTCCGTAAAAACTCTTTCTGAAGAAACTTTAGTGATACAAGTCCTTTCTTAAATAAAATTGGTTATTTTTTCTGAATACAACTTTGCAATACACTTAATTTTCACAGTCACGCTATAACAAAAGCTATAATTCACAACCAACGACTCACGTGCTTGACTCAACAATACGTCTCTCTCTCTGTCCGCAATTCAATTACATCGTTGCCGTCACTTCTTACCGGTCTTATATATACAAGAATACCGAAATCTAGTAAACGCTCAGCATTCACGAACCTTCGAGAATATGACGTGTTACTAGAGTCACGTGACCTCCGCTGTCGTAACAATATTAGTTAAAACTTTTCCTAATGTTAAGTATGTTACAAGCTATGGCTGCAATTTCAAATAACAAGATACATTTCTTCAGCTTCGGTTATTATTAATTGAAATAAATATCCAGTTTAATGGTTGGGGTTTTAAAAGGTTAGGCCTCATTACAGTAGATGATTTAAAAATATTTTTAGCTTTTATAGATTTTTTTAAGAATCATCAATGTTAAATATTTTTCATTGAAATAAAAAGCAACACTTTATCAACTGAAGATAAACAGGAGAATGGTTAATCGTCCAGTTGTAAAGAAACACCGAGTTGTGGTTTGAAGTTAAGATCAAAATGATACACTACATTGAAATGGAAAGAGTAAATGAAAGAAAACTGTATATAACAAAAGGTAAATGAACATAAACTTTACTTAAAATAGAAGATAATGATGTAAGATCAACAAGTAACATTAGAAACGACGTAAAGAAAACAAGACTTTTATAACTAGTCTAACTTTTTCAAAATCGCAAACTAATACACCTAAAAACGCTAAACTGCGTTTATAGTTCACTTTCTAACTGTAGTTGATCACTCAGAAAGGCCTGTATACTGTATAGCCTGATGGTTAAGACACTACTCGTACTCTGTGGGTCGCGGGGTTTAAACCACAGAGTAACCCAAGAATCGGCGGTGGGCGATGTTGATTAGCGTCTTTCTATCTAGTCTATCACTTCAAAATTAGAGAAGGTTAGCGCAGACACTCTTCGAGTGGCTTTGCGCAAGATTCAACAAACAAACCAATAAGAAAACTGGATCAAATAAACCCGGAAGTATCTTTGCTCAAAATGCTGTCGTAGAGCAGTCTCATATACATAAAGTAAATTAGGACACAAACAGCTATCTCATGAAAAGTAGACAGTATCTATGATCTAACCCTGTTACAGAAATAGAAACCTAATGCCGAATTTAACATATGATTTTGACCGGATTTAGTGTATTCCAAATTAGAATTTTAGAAGAAAAAAGTAAAAGTCGTAAATATAAAATATGTATTATAGGAGAGTTACATATGTGGTATTTGCATACATAATTACTACAATAACAGATTGTTTTCTTCATCCTTCAAATTACAGTTTCACAAGAGCAATGTACTCCCTTTTCTTTCAGGCCACTTTTGCGTAAGTTTAAGCCTAGATCCTTTTGATAACTGCTCCAGATATATAACACATAATTTTAACTTCTAATAGGTTCTCTTAAAATTAAAAATGAACCTAATATTTAATAACTTGATATTAAGTAGTGGCGTTCAATCAAATCTTATCTTACTGTTTAGAGCCAGACTTTTATTACTCTAAGTAGCGCCGAGTTGACTTTAGACTAAATTACAAACTATTTTTCTTTGAGACAATAGCTTAAAAAAATGGAACACACATCAGTTGTAATTCTTATTCAATTTAAGAGGTCTACGTGAAATGTTTCACTTAAATTATAAAAGTCAATTTGAATAAAGCGAGGAGTTTTTATTAATGTCTACGTATCAATCTGAAACAACTCACCATTTGTTGCACGAAATGTTCACGTAACAGTCTGTAAACTAGACATAATATGTAGCAAGAAATGTCTATATATCGGTATATAAACTATCCACCAACATATAGCACGTTATTTATAACCTAACTTTAAATTATTCAACTCCCTATTACAATTTATCTTTTCATTATTCAATAATAAAAATTCATTTAGAAATTTAAAATTCACAACTATTTTAAGAAATAAAAAATTTCATTTGATAAATGCAAAATTTGAATATGGGACAAACTTATATTACTGCAATTGTAAAAGTTTTAATTTTGCATATTTCAATTTCGATGAGTTATCTTAGGTAGAGGTTGAGTACGGCATATTAAAACGATTGTGAAACCTCACCACGTCGTCGCTACGCCCGGCCATACTCTAGTTGACACTGTGCATCTTGATGATAACTCTCCAACGTAATTGTTACTACAAAAAGGCCCGTCGTAAGATTGTCATATCCAACGCACGCCACTCCTCTCTACAGCTTTCCGTAATTCATCTATCGTACAAGAACGACAAGCCATTTGAACAGTCTGATTGCTCAGATATCCATATGCAACTTAACTTGTGTCTTTGAATAGAATAGCATGAATACCCGTTTCATTCTCCCGCTGCCTGGAGCATGCGAGGTTTAAACGGATATATTGCAGAGTCTAAACGTAACTTGTGTCGCTTTTCCAGACAGAGATCCCTCTTTATTATGTTGCTTAGGTCACGTGAGCTGCTTTTTTCACTGGTCATTGTGTTTGTACATTTTCACCTTTCACAAAACGCGACACTATACTTACTACAACTAGGGTTCGGTTTGTTGTTGGGCTCTCTGTGAATGGTACCGGTGCCTCAAGTTGATCCATATTCTTTTGTTTGTAATGTTAAGTAAAAAGAATACCCAGGTCTAGGAAATTCCAAATTCCCGGTCCGAATACATCTTTATGATTTGAGTGTATGAATATTTTGCGTCCGAAAGTGTTATCACATACCTTTTCCAAAAGCAAACAGTTTTCGATGGCATCACACTACCTACGTAACGCCGAATAATGCTAAAATATAATTCCTGTATATTCCCTTCTGCTGCAGCTTCATATTGGTTGAGTAGGTTGTGTTAAAATGATTCTGAATATGCAAGTAAGCAAGTTACGTGAAGGTTGAAATACTAGTTTTTAATTATAAAGTATTCCTCACTATCATAAAAGATCTCGTATATCAACAGTGTATAAGAAGAATGTGAATATGGCCAAAATATAACACTGCAAAGCTAATTAATTGTATCTAAGCCACTTATAGTCCTGATACTTGTGAACGTCAGTTTGTGTGTGTGTGAAAAGTTGACTATTTTAGAAATTATTATTTGTTTGAATTTCACGCAAAGCTACTTGAGGACTATCTGCGCTAGCTGTCCCTAATTTAGAAGTGATAGATTAGATTAGAGGGAAGGTAATAAGTCAACACCACCCACCGGCAACTCTTGGCTACTCTTTAACATTATAACGTCCCTATGGCTAAAAAGGCGAGCATGTTTGAAACGGGATTCGAAACCGTGGCTCTCAGCTTGCAAATCGAGTGCCCTAACCACCAAGCCATGCCAGGCCTTTTTTAAGTATAATAATAATATTTAGTCAGAAAAAGTAATATACACAGCGTGGTCAC
>NW_013665748.1:229069-246188 GCF_000517525.1 Limulus polyphemus
TGATGTTCCCCGATCTTTCTAGAACTCATTACGTGTTACCAGCGTTACGTGACTTCCGCTGTCGTAACATTTTCTAATAGTTTTTAATCAGAATAATTTATATTTGTAAGAATTGAACTATTTTCAAGCTATGCAGATGTTACTGAATATTGTCTGAACATTTATTCTGTTTAAGGGTAGTTTAATCATACATTTTGTATTGGCTATACATATTTAATAATGAACTTTTCAGTAATCTCCACATGGTGTTGCTTGATTACAAGTTAAATACAACTTATATAATAGAGGCAAGTTAGCATTATAATGTCAGCCTTAAAAGAATTTGCCCTAGAGGTTCAATAGAAGTGGCCAGTGCATCTAAAGCTGCTGACTAGATTTCAGTATTTGACATAAGGCCCATAATTAACACTGAATTCATCCTGGTAAATGGTGGCAGGCTAATGTAACTGGAGAAGGAAGTTTAGGTCTTGTCAATCACGAGATGAAGGTATGAAGGTAATCACTACAGTCATATGTTCTGACATTATTGTTCTTTAGATGGATGTACTGCAGATATTGTTAGTCACTTTTGCCTGTACAACAAGAGAGTAGTTTCTTTGTAGGGAAAACCACACAATGATGGCCAGAATAAAGCCAACAACAGTGAATAGCAATGAACAGCGAGCATACATTTTGGATGGAGTTACATTACCTTTGTGTACACAAGTTGCATTACATGGTATATTATGGATGAAGTCTAGTGCATTAGTGCTGTGTGACGTGGCTGTGTAGCCAATTCACAAGATGCACTGTTTTCTTTCCAAAAAAAAGCAGGCAGTATTAGATCAGAAAGTAATATGTCTAGGGAGGTGTGGAACCTCACTAATCATATGAAGTATGGGAAGTTCGATATCTAGCTTCTTACTAGAATGGTGATTACAATGGCAAGTGAAACCAAAACTGGCAGGAAAACTAGTGTCGTTTCTATTGGGGCATATCCAAAAATAAACACTCAGCTGCCAATGTATCTGAGACTTTGGGTTGAAGGTTGATTCAATGAAAATGTTCAGTGACATGTTGATTAAATATGCTGATGCATTCATGGTACCAGATGGCCAACTGGGTTGAGCTAAAATCACTCATAATCACTTAAATACAGGTGATACATGTCATATTAAACAAACCTGCACAGGCTTCCCTGGAGCACTAAGGATTTAGCCAATGCTAAGATACTACAAATGGTAAAAAACAAAATCATACAGCCTTTGAAAAGTGTGTGGTCGTCTCCATTAAGGAGTGTCAGAAAAAAAGGAAATTACCTCCAGGTTTTGTATTGTTTTGCAATGGGTGAACACCATAATGTGGTTTGATGCCTTTCAATTACTACTGGATGGTTAAAGCAGAGCCAAAAACTGTTTTCAGTACAAGAGTTAGCTTGTATGACTCCCGAGCCATGCCACTAGACCTGCGTAATGCTCTTTCTACCTTTGAGAAGTTAATGGAGCTGTTGCTAAAGGGGATGCAACGGGATGACACTTGGTTTATGTTGGTTATGTCTTGATATGTGGCTGAATGTTCAAGTCTGCTGCTATGAACCTATTGATAGTATTACAACAGCTAAGACTGGCATGATTGAAGTTGAAACGAGGAAGGTTTGCAGTTATGCATATACAGGTAGAATTTCTCAGTCACATTATTGAGAGAGACGGTATGCCTATGGACTCTGCAAAGATCACAATGGCTTGAGACTCACCTTAACCACTGACAAAGTGAGAAGTGTGATGTTTCCTGGGCGTTATTACATATTACTGATGCTCTTACTAAAGCTGATACACATTTTAGATGGACCAAAGAAAGTGAGCAATTGTTTCTTCCTATAAAGTATGATTTAGTCGACGCCCCTGTGCTAGTATATTTCTAACAGAACTGTGAGTTCTTGTTGAATACTGACTTCAGCGACAGTGCTGCTATTGCTGCATATTACTGATACTCTCACTAAAGCTGATATCCATTTTAGATGGACTGAGGAATGTAAACAAGTGTTTCTCTTCTTAAAGTGTGCATTTGTCGAAGCTCCTGTGCCGGCATATTTACAATACACCTGTCAGTTCTTATGAGATACTGACTTCAGCGATAGTGGAACCCAAATATTACTGTCACATTTGCAGGATGGAGCAGCATGTGTAATAGCATATGCAAGTCATAAATTCATGCTTCCATAACACTGATACTGCACAAATTAGAAGTGCATACAACTGTAGTCTTCATAAAGAGTTTGATGCTATCTGTATGGCAGAAAGTTTACCCCATGAGTGAACCATGTGTCACTGTGATGGATCGTGAAATTTAAGAACTTAGAAGGGAAAATAGCACATAGGATCATAATATTGCAGGAATATTACACGATCATGTGGCATTGCTCACAAATGCAACATAGAAATGCAGACTGACTGCTCACACCTATTAAATGTTCTGATCAAGAACATCCTATAGAAGTGAAAGCAGTTTCTGTCATGGTGACATCAAGTCAGCTGGCAATGGATTCCACTAGTGACTGGATGCCATGACATACACCCCAGAAGCTCCAGAAAGAGAGACATGGCGACCCAGAACTAATATTGGCACTCCATTCTATGTGACAAAGCACAGCCAACATAGACTGAGGGTAGTGTTGCTTCATGTTCCTTGTCTTATTTGTATGAGCAGTGTAGGAAATACATACTGTATCATAGCTTTAACCACTAGGACCTGTTTCTCAACCCGTGTTGTAGTTAGTGGTCCCTAGGATTCCGAGGCAGGGAATTCTTCAGACTGGATAATGCAATTAAGGTGTAACATGCACTTGCTCTAATGTACTATGGTGGTTATACGGACCACATTCAACTCTCTATATTAGGTGCTAGTGTTGGCACTGCATGATGTGTGATGCTTAAAATAAAAACTGGCCTAGACAAGGTAAACTCCACTCCAGCAGAGAATTGTTGGTTCTCCTCTACATTGATGTCTCTTGGCCCTTCCTTTGGTCAATAATTTAGAACAGTTTATGGCTGATTTGTTGACAAGGCAATGAGTAGCTTGACTTAACAACCTGAAGAAACTCACACTGATCAGGAAATATTTGAGTTTGGCAAAGTGCTGGGTATGGTGAAGATGTGCATTTTGCCCTATCACTCCATATCAGTAGATTGAAAGATTGGGTCATACAAACTATTAAGTTGGTCCTTATGACGTTTGTTAATCTGGGTTAAATTGAAAGGGATAAATACTTACTGTATATCATAATGACATACTATGCAACCAATCAGAGACTGACTAGCTACTCACCAAACATGCTTATATTTGGTAGGGAAAAACTGCTCTGTGTGGATTTGATGTAGTCCTTCCTCTGCAGAAGATGTGCCATAGTTTTCACACAAATATGTGGAATGACTACTACCTGAATTGGCCAAGGTGCATGAGTTTGAATGCCAACAGTTAAGAAAGACTATCGTATCCCAGTTTGCCCCTGAAGGAGAAAGGTCCTACTTTTGAAAGCACTCGGGTTTCAGAGTTTTTATCATTTTATATTAAGACTTCTTGAACCTACGTGTTTTCCTGACGTCGTGATTACAGAAGAAGAAATGTTATGGTAAAACAATCCAATAATATCAATTCCAGTGTGGAGACAGGCTATAGCTTTGGTACGTGCCAGTGGCACAAAAGCAACTCTGCTCCAATTATATCGGTTAATTAATATCTAGTACTATGACAAATGGGCCCACTGATGTATGTGATACAGCAGTCACGTAGCATGTATAAGCACATAGAGCATGTTGACAAGCTGAAATTATACACCACTGACAAATTTCTTGTGCATTTGGAAGATGACAATAATACTGCTTCCTACCATCTCAACTTACCCCAACTTAAGTACTTGCCTGATTATGCATGATAAGTCAAATGAGGAAGTGAGTGAGGAGATGCTGGATAACTCTAGTGGTCAGCTGATGATGACACACTGATCATTATGGCAACATTTTAAGTATTATTTGAAGATATGTTCCTGATATTTTCATTAGTGCCAAACAATAAGTGTTTCAGTTTTGACATTTAAATGTTTGGCAGATAGTAGATTTTTATAGAAGAGATAAGAGTAATGACTAGACTCATTATGCTAGCAAGGAAACAGTTTTACTTATTGTTTTGCTAGTGATAGTCAGGAATATTTCAATTGAAATATCTAAAAATAAATTAAATTGTATGTGCACATTGTTTTATTTGTTTATGATTGAATATTTTCAATCGTGTACATGGAAGTATTCAGAAAAGCATACAGTATTTTGAGCATTTTTTAACATTAGTGCTATATAAGATGCCATTAAAATGCTTGAAAATGCAAACTGTATGAGTATAGCTGGAGGCAAAATGAAAGTATTGCTTTGTGCTTGCTTTTAGCTGTGTTGAGTTGTATATGAAAGGAACTTGAGAGAAAACAAAATTTCAGTGTTAATGAATTCTCAAGGTCATATAGCCGAGATTAGCACTCATGCAGTGACAAACCTAATTTTGGCAACTTGTGCAGGAACCAAGGTTTAAAGTCTTGCATCGCCTTCTCCCATTTTTACCTGCTTGACCCGGTCTCTGTTTAAAAAAACAACCAGATGGTAGTGTAAGGAGCGTGGTTGAGTTCCAGAGTAGCTGTGATCTGTTACCGTGGCAGTGACAACAATATAAAGAGTACAGCTGAATAGTGGTCAAATATGAGATCTGTTGATGCATGGGCAACATGAACATCCACAGGTATAACTGATTACATTTTCTGCAGGCAATATATGTGTGTGAGTACAGATAAGCTTATAGAAATGTCACTTGACCACAGTAATAGTTAGAATAACTTGTTCAAATAAGAAATTTTAGGACAGAGAATGATGGTAATTGGGCTGATAAAACTTTAACCTGTACTTTTGACAAAGATTTCTGATCAATCAAAGTTTGGTTGACTTTACATTTTTAATCCTGACTCTTTCCGTTTAAGATAAAATGCTTAACCCTTCTAATCGTATTGTTTTCAACTAGCCATTTGTGTGCTCATTCTAATCAGTGTTGTAAGTCAAATTCTTATTACTGCAGTAAGTTATGGAAGGACAATATAGGGAGAGCTTCAAGGATGTATCCAAATACCACAAGGTATCCAAAACCCTGGAGGCGAGCCTCACCTTCACTACAGCAGAGTCCATGGATGAAGATACATTCAACCTGAGAGATCTGCCCTTGATTACCAACAGACTAGTTTTGAAGTGCTCTGGAACCACCAACCATGATCACAGATGTGCCACCCACCACTGTGACAATAAAGGAGTGTCCATTGGAGGTAGAAACATCAGATAACTCTAAAAAGCAAATGACCAGACTCTTTGCTGTCCAGCCTAAAGTTTAAAAAATGTCGGAGAGCCAGGTAATACCTTAAGTGTGTAGTTGGGGTTGTTTAATGGAAAAGACCTGATGTCACCTGATTTGCCTCCACCTCTGGCTGGTCCATCACATTTTCCAGTCAAGAAGAACCCTCCTGTAATTAAAGGTGTCGGGGAGATCATCCAAGCTATGGAAGAGTCAACTGAAAGATGACCACCAATGAGCAACTGATAACAGAGATGGCCTCACTAAGTCTTTCCATCAACATGAAAGTCTTCAACTTGGTGTCTGGTTCTGCTTCCACTGACCCACACCGAGAAACAAAGCTTGCAGTAGGAAAAACCAGAAATAAAAAAGAGACTCTGCCGTCAACAAGCAGCCAGGTGGACAGAGGTCTGGGTGCTTTATAACTGGGGGAAAATTGATTGTTGAAATGCAAAGGGCCACCATCAAAGATGAAGGGAGTAGTATGTCGACCTAGGGAAAGCTGGTGAAGATGGAAGACCCTTACGAGGGCCTGGGGGATTATTTGCCAGACTACCACTGTAAATTCATCATTTAATTGGAAAACCTACTGCTAAGGCTTTTCTACATAAGTCGCTCTGCTTTATTTCGATAAACTTTCATACGTATGTATATTTGTGAACATCTTTGTTTTTTTTAAATAGTTATTATTTATTGTAAATATGCTGCAAGATTATCATCCTTTTCTTCTTATTTATTATCATCATTGGGTTTGTTCTTTGCGTTGTATATGTACATATTTAATATTTTTCCCTTTTGTCTGTGCTCAATGGTTATTCAACACTTAGACAACTTTTTTGTTTAAAAAATAGTTAGTATTTTATATTAATGTTGTAAGGGGTTTTATTGGATTTTATCAAGGGTGATTTCATTTTGTGTTTAGATTTTTGTAGTAGTATATTGTGCTTGTTTTGTATTTAAATTTAGTTTTTAATGAGTTTTTAATTACTTTATTTTGTTAGTCATTCTCTCACAAAGCGAATTTTCATTATTGTATTTTCGTTTTCGTATGGTTGTTAAATGGTCTTGTTTTCTGTTTTATCGTTAATAAAGGGTTTTGGTCATTTTGTTTAAGTTATTATCGTTTTTCAAGGTTTTATTTTGATGTATTTTATTTTTTCACCTCCTCCTAAAGGAGATGTTTTATAATTGTTAAAGCATGTTTTAATAATGTTTTGTGCTTGATGTTAAATATTTTTTTGACTTGTTTTAATGGCTTAATTGTTTATTGTATAATGCTTGATTTGTTTTCTCAAATATTTTGAATTGTTCTTGTAAAGTTATTTTACATGTATTGTTCATATGTATTGCAGTGTAAGTGTAGCAAGCATACCACACTAATTTGGATGTACGAGGCTGTATTGCATTCTATTAATGTATCAGAAAACGAAAACATTAAACTAATTTAGATGATCTTTTTTTAGGTTCCAAGCTTCTAAAAACAGCCAATTTTGCTGTATTTATTTTACTAGAGTATCCTTTTCAATTCCATGGTATTCTCAGTATTACGTAACATTATTTTTTACATCATTTTTGAAAGTTTTCAGTGCTGAACGAAGAATGAAAACCATATTCAAGAAAACGACAGATAACTTCAATGGAATGTGTGTGTTTTTTAAATTACATCAAATATTTCGGCTTACGCCTTTATTTTTCTAGGGTCTTTGTAGGACTTGTGACCAAATGATAATAATATGTGACACTCAAAGACCCTCGAAAAAAGTGTAAGTCGAAATGTCAGGTAAAGTAAAACAAAAACAAAAAACAGCATTTCTCTGAAGTAACATTATTATTATTATTATTATTAAACAAAATGAAAATTAGAACTTCCCGAACCCTTTACCCCTGACTACGTTCCTGATATCTGGTAGACATACTGTCATTAGAAGCCTTTAGTGTAGTTAAACACAGTACTGCACTGTATCGAACTGGCTAGGACAATGTAGCAGTAGTTGCAAAATGTACAACGAACAGCTTAGTTGCCTGAACATGAATAAAATATGAAGGATTTAACCTTGCCACAATGGGATTTTACAATATGGCGTTTGTCTGGTTAGTATAGTGTAAACAGCAGGTACTTGTCCATTCACATTATACTGAGAAACGGGAACGCTTGAATATGGTTTTGCTAAGGCTATTGGTTTCGCTGTTACCTGCTTGTACATATGATAGTTCATGGAATTAACGTTTATTTGTGGTCCAAAAAGGGGGATTATTCTACCCCCTCTCCCCCTGGTGAGGCTCCTGATGTTGGTCAACTTTACCTTGAAATATCCAGGCACTTTCATCTTTTACGAATATGGAGTGCTGTTTTATGGCGTGAATGAGCCCTGGCAGGAGGTCGACTTAAGCCAACATCCAAAAGAAAAGTAGGTGTAAGGTGCTAATACTAAAGTTAAATTTTTACACTTTTTATTTGGTGATATGATAAATTTATAAAATGTTTTATGATCATTCATCGCGAAACTTATACTGTGTTTTCTACATAATGAATATCTAGTTGTATTTGACATTGGAATTTTCACAGTTTTACTTTATTAACATAAGATGCAGAACAAAAAATGATGACACATTTACGTTCCGCGTGAAGTGGAACTGGGATGTTGCGTCAGCACATTTATAGTCTGTGAGTGACTTTATAAATAATTATACGATGTTTTCTTCCGCGAACAAATAGGTCTCAGTTGACTTTTGAATGACATTTTTCAGCAATTATTTAATATAAAAGTTCAATATCAGTGTTATCCTTTAGGTTAATTAGTTTACGAAATTATAAAAAAAGTTATAAAAATAAATAAGATGCAATGAGTTATTTTTCGGCAAGATGAAATGCGAATCGTCGGTCGGGTTACTACGCTACCGATTCCGTCTTTTGCTGTGTAGTGATGGCCTTGTCGTGTCTGTGAGCTGGCTGTGTGCGTTGTTTCTGAATGGGGTTGGCCTAACTTAATCTATTACTATTAGGGTAAATCTTACGCAAATTTTGCCAGTATTCTGTGTAAGATTATCTTTACCGTTTTAACTATTTCAAGTTTGGCCTCCCCTACTCAGAAACAAGTGAACGGTAAGAGTGTTATTTATCCTTAAGCATAAATAACTTTCTTAGTTGTACTCAACTTGTAGTGGTATTGTTGTAGATACGTGACGTTGTATACGTATGGTGATACTATTACTAATAGTAATGCTAGTATTAGTATAAGAATGAGTTCATTTGCGCAGTAGCATTGTAATTTGTAGCAACATCGTAAAGCGTGAATTTTCTCGATTTTTAAGTAGAAACACGTCAGTTTTAAAAGATCAAAATTTAATTGTGCAAGTTTAAGCGCTTGGTTGAGCTTTCGAGTTTCATAATATTAATAAGGGTAAGTGAAACGTGATACTCATAAATGGTACGATTAATATGTGTTCAGAGGAACGCATGTTATTTACGTTTCTCATTGAATATCATATATTGGATCAGGATAATATTAATAATTACAGTACTTCATTAAGAGTCCAGAGTATTAGTATTAACGGTATAGTCTTACCCTAAGTAACACAAAATTCATGGCCCAGCCCACCCTTTTTAATTTTTTCTTTTAACATCCAGCAAGTCAAAAGCATGTCTGGAATCCTAACTTTGAGCTAATTCTTACCCTGGTTTATCAAAAGTTAGTGGTGAAGGAACTTCAGCGCGAACAAAGGATCGTAGTGTTAGGGCCATTTACGGTTTACAGGTACGCGAGGCGGTGCTTTACTAGCCTTTAGACTTTAGTGAACATATTATTGTAGATAACACATAGTAAGTATAACTATAAGGTAAGAGAGAGAACTTTCATTCCGACATGTTTTGGTAGCATAACAATTAAACATTGTTTTGATGTGTACTTGGATATATGTTATTAAGTATTTCTGTTCATTAATTGTTGTTTGATGAATGAAATTGTGAGACTGGTGTCATTTAGTTAGTTTAGTTTGCATAGTTATTCATAGTGAATAACTAGTAGTAGTAGTAAAAACAGTTAGAAGAAAACTTACCTAAAAGTTTATTTTTATAAATTTATGTAATGTTTACATACTTGTTTTAAGGCAAATAAAACATATTGCTGAAAGTTATAATGATTAATATTGCATGTCTTGTTCAATAGTTCTTTATGATATATATATAAAATGAATGTTCGTTTTTTGTTTTAGGTCACCCATGGAATTCAGTTTTAAAAGATCAAACTAATTCCCTGATGTTAGATTTCAAAGTTGGAAACGCCAGTCTCAAACAGTAATTGCCAAAGTATATTTATGGGAATATTTGTCACCATTTGTTGAACCAGCAAATTCAACAGTGAAGAATCAAACAAAATTACTGATTTTATGCAAAGATAACTCCACTTAACTAATGAGAAAAATGAAAACTTATGACTGCAGAAATCTTTGAAAAGATTACTTTTATTTAAAATTTTTTAATGTAAATTTGGCAACTTCCTTGTTTCCTCATGAATGTTTTGCGACCACCCCTTCTGAATTTGCAACACTGTCGACTTAAACAAGAACATAACATTGAGAAGCGATGGGAAAATGGGGGAAAATGTACTGGGAGTCTAAGTCCAAATCTTCAACCTCCAACCCCACCTATTTTACCAAACACACAAGATCCTTTTACAGCAAGTGCTATTGGCAACTACATACTTCTTGAACAGTTTGATGGATCAACCTTATATCGTTGTATAAATGTAAAAACAAATGAGGAATACATATGTAAGGTGAGTATGCTAGAAATAATTATCTAAATAAATAAGTAATAGTTTGTGTATAATTAGAAATTTAGGTAACAGATAAAAATTCTTATTCTGTGAAATTTCAGCACAGGCTAACATAGAAAATTATAATTTAATAATTCTCTCACACATGGATAAAGCTTACTTATACTTGGTAACTGCTTGTGCTTATTTTCAGTATCAAAACAACTGTTCATGAAATACAAGGCAATATAATTACTAGAGTTTTGTAACCATGATACCATAATGGTGATGGTTCATACTATAGAGAATGTATAACTTTTCACCATATTTGTACTTATGTTACTTCAAAACATTTTACAAATTTTATGTCTATAGTTTGTGTGAAATTTGTTAAAAGTGAAAGAAAGGTTTTTTTTTTAAAGAAGTTCACCAGAATTTGGGAATGTTTATTAGCCTTTGTTTAAAAAGTAATGGGTGCTTAGTAATTTATGGAGGAATATAACATCTGAAGCTTAAGAAGGTGAATTCCAAATAAGAATGTCTATCACTTTTTGAAATTTCATTATAATATGGTTTGACATACATGCATGAGAACTACTAGTGGTTAAATTTCCCACACTTCTTTGATTTAATAATAATATTGATATTTAAGAAATTGTTCATGATGAAGTCCTTCTCTTTCATAAGAATTACATGATGTTATTGTGAAAGGAAGGTATTGAGGCTTGATTGTTGATAAAAGCTATCTTAACTTCTGGTCATAGATACAGAAGTGAATAAAATAACTAAAACAATTATAGTATTCATTTTATAGAAAGTATGAACTTAAAATAAGTTATTTCTCTTTATGCAAGTTACTAGGGAGGAGTTCTTAGAATACTGTGCAGTTTGATTGTCCATTTCGTATGAAAGAAATTGACCTGAAAAAGAGTACAGAGAAGGTCTAGTGAGACCTGGATCAAGAATATTTGAGTCATAAAGAGAGAGGCTTAGATTGGGACTTGCTTTCACTGAAGCATAGAACAGCTAGAAGTTCTTTGTTTCAGTTATTTAAAATTGTTTATGGTCTAATTAAAGTGCTTATCAAAAGTTTATTTAAGTGGTGGATTAACCCTCATATTACCAACTTTGTGAGTATACTGTACCATTAATTACTGGTGGGGCTCACTTATTGACTAATTTTATGCTCTTTTTTTTACTTGTTACAACATTAAGTGTCAAGAACTGACTAATGTAGAATATACGGTGACCTGAGCAGGAAATAGTGGAATTAATTGCAATAATGATTGTATTTTTGTTTACATTTTCTTTTTTAACTGAATAGGGGCCCTGTAACCAACAAAGTCATGTACCCACAAGCAATTTGATCCATAACTAGTTTAGAAAGATATGCTTTAAAAGCTGATGAGCTCCATATTAGTAATTCACTAAGGTTAATAAGATTGTTGTAGGGACTAAAATGTTATAAATATACCCTCTAAATTCAAATCTTAACTTTGTTTTAATTGAAATTAGTTTCTAAAAGTATTGAATAGTTATCCTGAGGAATCACCTGTGATATGTGATTTGTATGAAAATTTGTTTAAACAGTTTTGACAGATTTGTAGATATGAGAGGTTACAGTTATTTTTAACTGATGGTCTTGTTTGGATAACAAGTGAATGACTTCCACAGGCTAAATGGTCTTTTATCATCATGCTTTGTTTGTGTTCTTTCAAAAACATTGTATGTAATGTAGTTTCTGACGTTTTGTAAGTATTACTTTCAGAGACTTTGTAGAAGTATAATGAAATAGAGAAATATTAAATGTAAAGAAATAATATACGCTTACTGCTATAGGACCCTTCCAACAACTGTAGAACACTTCATTTATTTAATACTCATAACAGATTGATCATTTGATATGTTAGGTGCTTATTTAGTCCGTTAGTACACATTTAGTCACATTGTGGATAACTTTCAAGGTATTAGATAAGAGCAGATATCACACTGAGATTAAAAGGGGCATGATAGTAAGTGTTTTTCAAGTAAGTGTTATTGAAAGCTATTAATTTGAGTAACTTTTCAAAGAAATATTTATAAGTCTCTGTCTTGACTACTAAGGAAAATTGTGGCAACCAATTGCTAGAGACAAACCAAGGAAAAAGACAATGAGATAAGCTTGTAAGAAGCATGAGTGGTGATTAATGTGCTAACTTTGGAAAATACATATTTAGAAGCAGGTAATTGGGTCTGATTAATTGCATTTCAGCATGTTCTATACTGACAGTAGAGTAAGTGTATGGAGAAATTTGTATGATCAAAACATTCAACCGTGCTTGTGTTATAATGCAGTAAGCTTTTGGAGGTTGTGCAATATTGTAAAAAATATTCTTTTAGGAGGGATTAAGTTCTTTGATTCATTTCAAAAGATAACTTCCAGAGCATATCTAAATATTGCTGCTGATTGTGTCCACTTGACAATGCTACATTTTCATCCTGATGAAAAAGGGGTCTTTGATGATAATAATGTAACAATCCACTTTGCTTTTATTGTGCAAATGTGGTTCAAAATTATAAGTGTCTTCAGGATTTGTTTTTAACCACTGCAATAAATATATCAAAATGATTGGGCATTATCAAGATGAACTTTAACATTTTGGATTCTTTGCCATAATCACCTGGTAACCGATTAAAGAGCATACTTTTCAATGAATGGGTTACATTCAAATCGAACAAGACCCTTTTTGTGGCATTATCTTAAGTGTATGCCATACCATGTCCAGACTACATGTATTATTTGGGGAACAGGTGGTTCATTCTGCCATAAGGGGTGTTTTGTAATAATATGGCTAGTCAGAGTATAACTCGTAGTTATTGCCCACTACATTACTTACATTACATGTACAACCTTCCTCATCAACATTGTCTAATCATGACTTTTACTCAGAAACAGCTTTCAACCTTAGAAGCACATTTAAAGACTATTATAACAGAAAGATTGAAGTAAATCATTTATAGAAAGTTACGGTAACATGTAATGAGTGACACTGAATTAGAAGTCATCAAGGTGTACTACCGATGTTTGTTTCCAGGTGCACTTACAAATTGAAAAGGATGAAGTAATATGTCCATAAGGAAAGTAGTTTATAGTAATAATGATTAATTAACAAGTGTGATGAAATATTACAGTGTGACTAGGAATATTTTCAAATATTTCACCATGTAGACTTTATACACCCTGGAAGTTACTCTTAAATACAAATGACTGATTTAAAGAGAGTTTCATGTAATTTGTAAAAAAACAACAACAACTTAACAGTGATTTATATTCATAAAAAGGAAAAATTCAAGGGTGAGTCAGCAATATGCAAATCTGGAGTGTTTGCTAGTGGAATACATTGGTAACTTTGAGTTGGCTTTCTTGTCTGTTTTAAAAGCTCTTGTGTACATCCAAAAAGATTTCCATATACCATTTGTATATTGTATAAATACATTCATATAACAATATGTACTGTAAGAATGATTGTGTTTATCTGTGGTTAATCCTCGAGTAAAGAGTATCAAGGAGGCAATAAATACATCCAGTTTATTTCATCCAATACTTCTTGTATGGAGATCATGCTTAACTGTTACTGGCATAGGTAGTTGCAGTCTCTAGAAATATTTGTATCTGGGAATACATCTTCCAGAATGTCATGGCAGTATAAGTGCTTGCAACACATTTCTCTTAAGAATTTCAGTGTGATGGCACTTTGTTTCCTGCCTGTATATTGAGGTGCGGTCATGGAAATTATTGTAACCAAACCTTATCATTGGTGGCAAAACATTCATAATGAAATACAACTTTGGTGTTTTATTCTTTTATACTAAAAGAAAATCCTCTACTTATTTACCCAGGAAGGTCTGTTTGTTGCTAAGCTCAAATTTTTACAATTGTCTACCTATGCTGTGCCCACTACAGGTATCAAACTCCAAATTTTATCATTAAAAACCCTCACCCTCCTGAGTCATTGGAGGATCCTAGAAGGTGTGTGATTTCATTGTGGTCATTTATTTATGGAAGCATTACATTTAATGTTGATGGATGGAACTTTTGAACATAATAATAGCATCTTTGGAGTTGTTTGAAACAGGTAAGACCGTCCTGATCTTCATTCTTACTTGTTTCATCAGCACTGAGAATACAACCTACATTTTAATGTAGGTTAATAATGTTGTAACCAAAAATTCATTCTCTATAACATAACTTTTTGATGTCAAATCTTAATTAAAATTAAAAACAGTAGGTTCTTAAATTTCAAGGACTAAAGATCACTGCTCATATTTAGAAACAATAAATTAGGTATAGAGTACACAGGGCCAAAGTGGGTAATATAGAGTATGTATGAGTAAAAAATGATGAAATGTAAACTTAACTAACCTCTTCTGGTACTAAACATTTTGTGGTGGTTTTCCATAGAGAGATTATTTCTTTCATTTGTAAAATGGAGCAACCTGGTCTGTGTCTACATTTCTAAGATTATTTGTCTACTTGTATAATGATAGATCATGTGTGTTAAATGCTCCATATATATTACCTGTTACACAGATAGTAAACATTGTTTACTCTCATTATAAGTTATGCAGGGTTAATCTTGCTGACACGGAATTTGGTGTTATTCAAGCCATTATTTCCATCCAAATTAATCATGCCTATTGTTACACAGTTTGTCCTGCTATTATGATGTAAGCACCTTAGATACATTTTTTTTGTATAGTAGTTAATTAAGATGTTCATTATAAAAGGAGACGTAATACATGTTTCATATACTAGTTCACAATCTATAAATTATGCATATGGAGAAGAATCCTCACCATCACTTAATAGTATTTTATTATAAACGAAAGTTTTAGCTATATACAGTTATCACTTTGAATGAAACTCCTATTCTAGGCACATTACATCTAGTTTGTTTACTAACAAGGCAATATTTAAAGCAGTGTGTATTGAAATTGATTTTGAAATTTCAAATGTAAGTATTCACTATTTATGGCATTTATCAAATTTTACCACAATTAAAGCTTACAAGCTACTGTTCCCCTGTGGGTCAGTGGTAAGCTTACAGAGTTACAACGCTAAAATTCTGAGTTCGATTCCTTTCAGTGGATAGAGTGCAGTTAGCCCATTGTGTAGGTTTGTGTTAAAGCAGAGAAATACAAGCTAGTAATCAGAATGTTTTGAGTTTAAAAAAATTATAGCAACCTTCTTAATCTCAGTACACTGACAGATCATCTACCTATTGTTAAAACTTCTGTTTTTAATACGTTAATTTGTTTTTAAAACGCAAACTTGTAAAACTGCTACACATTTCACCTTGTATAAACCGGGAATAGTATTGGTTTATAAACCAACGATTATTTGTGTATTGTATCCTGACGTAGTGTAGATACCGCACCCATGGAGCTGTTTACCGAATTTTTGTCATTTTTTTGCTTTCATGGGTGGCGTGTAACTCGCACACACACGCACCTATATTCGAGAATCCTGTTGGCAGTGTACAGGGAACAGATTCGTTTACCACTAGGGTGGGACCGGTCAATGACCGAATTTTATTGGTGAGGTGGCAGCGTGTGAAGATGTATAGTAAGGTATTATGAAAAGCTTCAGATGAGAATGTAATCAAAGAATGTTCCTTTATTTTAAAGTCTGTATGGATGTGGTCGTACATGTCGGTGTTTGGATTTATACTCGATATTTCGATTCCCTCGAATTTAGTTTCATGTTATGACAGTCCGTGAATTATCAAATATTGATGTGTTTTCATGTACACGTGTTGTAAGCTAAGCTTGTATCTAAACGCTTAAGCTTCCGTTTAAAAAAGTGGACATTGGAAGATTTTCGTGACACTTGTTTATTTCCTGTATCTGAAAATTTCTGTGAACTATTGTCATTGGATCTTTACTAAATGGGAAAATAAGTTACAACAATGAATTTAAAGTGAAGTTTTAACAATAACTGGTAGGACTTTAAAATACACTGAAAATCGAATATTAGATTTTAAGCGTTGGCCAAGATTTTGGCCCGAGGGAATGTTTGAATAAAATCTTGCCCGTCTTGCTGCATTAAATAAAATATGTATTTGAGTATGTTTCATAGAGATTATGCTGGATGTATTGGGAACTGTTAGATAGTTAACTTCGAGTGTACGATACTGTACGTTTTATCTGAATCAGCATTTTTAATGTGTTGTTTTTATGCATACTTAACATTATTGTGTTTTAGATATATTTGTAGACTATTCGACTGTATATTATATTGTAGTTTATATTCATGTTCTAAAGATATTTTAACATAGTACTATACTACATATCTCCTGGATCGTATTATTTTTTTTTTTTTGTAAAACTGAGATGCACGATTAACATTTTTCTGTTAAATTTACTCTCGAGTAACGACTTGTATCATAGTAAGACTGGCGTTTTTTGATCACGGTAAATTAGTGACCGACTTTTATGATGGTCTAATTCTTTGCTTTGCGAAACTAGTTGAGTATAAAATATTGACTTAATTACTGTCGTTAGGAGTAACGATTTTTCTAACAGACTTAATATTCTTAATTCAGTGCAGACTCCCTGAAGTCAGTTAGGTGAAAGTAATGCATATCTCATGATTGCGATTGTTAATCGGACATAGCTCATTGGTTGTACAGATAAGTATACTTTATTATTCGATTCAATTGAACATTTACATTTTTAGTAAAGCTGTCCGTCAGTTTGTATTCAGTAGGCGTAGAGAGAAGGTTAGGGAATTCTCTTAGAGCTCGGAGAAAGGGGGAGATTTGTGTTATGCTAAAATTAAGGGCGAGGGAAGATGACTCAACGGTTGGAATTTACTCTGTATGTGATGGAACGAACTCTAATGCATCCTGTAGAATGTAGATGATTCAGATGCCGATGCAGCAGCCACATGTGCGTGTTTATGAGATCGATTAAGAAAAACCTATTGAGTAGCAGAAATTTTTCCTGCGTAGCTGGTATATGTGCGATTA
>NW_013665748.1:246320-257394 GCF_000517525.1 Limulus polyphemus
AAGTTTACTTCGTCGTAGTACGTGTAGTATAGTGTGTATATATATATATATATATATATATATATATATATACCCTGGATCATGATGTCACTGCCGGATGGCTTTGGATTGCGTTATTGTAATTTTCGTACGTTTGTTATACATTTTCTGCAGGCGAGAGCTTAATTAATTAGTCGTGGTACTGCTTTACTACACAGACGAACCAGTTCTTGAATTGTTTAGCAATTAATTGTTACTTCATTGTGAACCACAGCGACACGAAACTGGGAGTATAACCTCTTACTGCTAAATGTACTGAACACGCGGGTTGATGACGTCATTACGTGGTATCGATTTGTATTGTTTTGATTACAAAAAGACAGATAGAAAGAAAAACAAACAATTGAAATAGTATCCAAGCTCTGTAAAGCTGTGAGCGTATAACCACTTACTGCTAAATTTTCTGAACACGCACGTTGATGACGTCATTACAGTGGTATCGATTTGTATTGTTTCGAGTATAAAATGACAGAGTGAAAGGTAGCAAAAACTATTGAAATAGTATCAGTTTGCTTGAATGCATCTTCATGTTGATCAATAAAGTAAAAAAAAACATTTGTTGTATTCAACAGTCAGAAGCCTTCTTAGCTGCATAAGGTAGTTGAAAGGTGAATCACTTACTGTTAAGTGAACATTTTATATTTTGAAATAAATACATAATATTAGTTATACTTAATACTCCAATAATTAGAAAATGAATATAAGTAACAGAACACTCAACTCTTCCATGACCACTGAGAACATGAATTTGCAAAAAGACACATGTAAAGACAGTAACTCAGGATATGATCACACAACATAACATTAATATTCATGGTTAACCCTAAAATTAAGCACGCTTTTTTTTTAAACTATTTATGCACCAAATTGCTTTTGGGTTCACAGCCTTGTTGGTTACAGGGGGTCCTTAATAACATAAGGTGGCCATGAACTTGGAAAAGTCGTATAATAAATAAAAAGAAAGGACTAAAATATCAGAGAAATGTGCCCTATATTTATCTCTGAACATACATGTGCACATGCTACTTTGGTATGCCACTTATTCGTCTATGTTAACATATTCTTGGCCAGTCACTCCACATTATTTTGTCTGGTGATAATTAGGTAACTCATTGTATCTGATAATAGATTAGGTCAAATCACACACTATGACTTCTTATACAATACCTTTTTTCCATTAGTGTTCAAAACATAACATATTCCTTTTTTTTTCAGTAGTTAGAACATTGATAATCACACAGTATGACACTTTTTTGCACACCACAAGAATACATATATTTTTTAGTATTCAAAACATAGTGACAGATTAAAACATTCCTCTTAATTATTAGTTTATAGGATATTTATATGGAATATATTTGAATTAAATTTATCACAATCCTTTTAGCAGTGTCAGCATAACATTTTGTTGTTTTTTTGACCAGAAGATTAAATGTAAGATCAGAAGGAATTTGTTTAGTTTTCTTATTGAAGAATTTTTTTGTTGTGGGAAGTTAAAAAAAAGTGGGTGTGATGTTGGAGTGGATATTATCATTTGGTACTGTAGTTCATGTTTCCTTGTTTGACTTGGGAGATGTTTATTACATCTAAACTACTCATATAAGTGCTGCCATGCAATGTTTCAACTCTTTACGTACAGTATGTCATCAACTCATCATCAAGCATAATAAAATAATGAAAAGTGGACACAATAGAAAATAAAACATCAAAAAGATATTGTAATCATGTGAAGCAAGAACAAAAGGAGAGTTTACCAACAATATTATTGACTGTCTAGAAATACTGTCAATGGAGGAGAGGAAATAAAATTTAAAACATTTAATTATTTAAATAACCATTAGTATTGGTTATACTATCTAATATATCAGGTGCTGCCATTACTTTTGAATTTTATTCTTTATTATTATACCTTTATTATAGATTGTTTTGTATTATTAGCTTAATATGGGTATTTAGCACTAACCTAAATCACCTAAGCCGTGTCACTCTTGTGAGATATTGTTGGGATTACAATTGAAAATACTAACAGTGAGGGCACCAATTAATGAAACAACATATTCCACTCTGTATTAGTAGAAGCATAAACGTTTATATAATTAGCTACACTGATTGCCAGGGTGATTTTTAGTTTTGTTTTATAGATTGCTCTGATCATAAGCTAATACTAATTCTGTTTATAAAATTATTTATCAGAAGACCATTTTATCAAAAAAGTTGCTTTAAAATAAGTGTATAATAAGACTGTTATATTTAACATAGGGGAGATTTACCCAGTTTTGTTTGATCAAGTTTAGTCGCCCAGCAATGCAAGAGTTGGTGGTGGGTGCTGTTGTAGTTGCTTTTCCTCTAGTCTGTCAGTTGAAAATCAGGGACAGCTGGTCCAGATAGCCTTTGAGTTGCTTTTGCATGAATGTCCAGCGGAAAAAAAAGTATTAAAAAGATAAGGTTCTCACTGGAAAGTGATGCAGTAAATTATATGCATAGTTTTATGTGTTGCTAAAATTTCTTATGTATAAGCTTCAAATTACACACTTATGAATCATAGTTCAGTCTTTAGTTTCAATTTGAGAAACTAATTTTTTTTTCCATCTGGGAACCATTTATGGATTTTTAACAGTCATTCTTCAAACTGCTGCATATAAATAGCACCAGCTACCTCAAAACTGTTGGAATGAGGTTGCTGCCCCCTTATTCATGAGTAGGATATATTCTAACTTTTTTTTTTTTCTTATAATGAAAAACTGAAAAAAATACAAAGTAGGCTATATATCAAATTCTAAAATGTACGTATACAATATATTTTGAAACAATTTTGCTGTAAACCATAATTTTACAAAAATTGTAAGATTAAGTTTAAGTTACAATAATTTTATATGTTTTATTATATATATATATTTCTTTATGGTCATAGTCATCTGTAACTTAAATGTCAATTTTTATATTAGTATTTGTGAAATATTAGGAAGTTAAAACATTTAATTGTTACAGTAAGGTACAGATGTTTTAATTGAAAAAAAATAAAAACTAGACATTTGTAAGAATAACTGTCAGGAAATAGAGGATGTTCGCAAGGGCATTTTTACTGACTGATGAAGTAATTTATAGACTTCAACAGGTATGCTTATTCTTCACATAAAATTTAATCTTGTGGACTTGATTACATTTTGCTTTAATTTTTAAGGTGCCCAGAATTATTATTTTTTTCTACAAATAGCATTAGTTATATATAATATAAAATGTTAAGTAGTATGCAATGACCTAATGATTAATATCAATAACATAAATGAAACCATATACTCAAAATGAAAAAGATAGTCATATGGAAACATGACTGTACAATGTAAAAGGCCAGCTAAAAATCCTTAACATAAAATAAAAACGAATGTGAATAGGTCATCTAGACTAGTTTCACAAATAATCGGGTATCCTCAGCATATATAAGGGAATGTTTAAAACCAGCACAATAAATTATATGGTAAAAGAAAAAAAAGTCCAGGAGTTACTATACAAATCTCCAATAAGTAAAACCAGGAAGACTATAACATGTGTATTAGAGTTATTATAGAACTCATTATAATGTCCAACTGTGGTTAGATGTAACAGTTCTGTACAAGCCTTCTCGCACCTTTATTCTTGAGCTTGTAAAACTTCTTGTTGACTGTGAAAACAGTGTACAATCCAAGTTTAAGAAAACATTTACCAAATTTTACTCATATGTGTGCATTGGCAACCCCTTTATGTTTTGTATATAGTTTGGATCTGAACTTACTGTTAAATGCCATCTTGAGTTTTTCATTAGTATTTATTAAAGTTACTTTTTTCATTTGGTGTTATATAGAGAGTGCTCAAAAATGTCTTCTGTTGCAGTACAATTGTTCCATTGGGTTTTTTTTTTTCAAGTAAAGCATTATTCTCCTTCATAATCATAATGCATGAATTACATAAAATCTTCTGAATAATAGTGTCAAGTTATCTGCCAGTGCTCAAGTTAAATCAGGACCTTTATGTTTTAGAATATAAAGATTGCTTTTTTACTGTCAAGCAGAAAATGTATTTAAATTTTCAGTTATTTATAATTCTAAACATAGAAACGTATGTTAATATTTTCAGCCAAAGAATATTATTTCTTATTTTTTAATACCTTTGTAACTTTAGTTAGGACGATGTTTAGGGCGATCTTCAGATAAGTAACTTAAATAACCCATTATTTTTTGGTCATGTAAATTGAGATATGTCAAAGTTTATGTATTTAATTTGCTGTTTTGTGTTTACCGCAGGTTGTACCAAACGATCGATATCAAAAAACCGTAGCAGGTTATTTTCGACTGGATTCTCACCCCTCCGTCAATCAGATAGAACATGTATTGATTGGTGAAACCAAAAGTTATGTCATTTTCCGGCGCTCGTACGGAGATCTGCATTCGTATGTTCGTAATAAACGTCGCCTTCGAGAACAAGAAGCTTTACGACTTTTTCGCCAGGTGGTGCTGGCAGTTCAGGCCTGTCACGAGGCTGGCGTTATACTGCGAGATCTTAAACTTCGAAAATTCGTCTTTAAGGACCCTGAAAGGTATTAGTGTTAGAAATATTCATACATTTGTTTTATTTTATATCGGTTCCATCTTACTTTTTATCTTGACCCTAAATAACTTTGAAGAATAAAACTGTGACGAATTTCTGTGAAGTCATTTACTGATATTTAAAAGTTGGTTATTTTGTCATTATACTGAAATAGAAATGAAAGCTTTTGATTACGTGTCTTTAGAATAACGTGTTTGTAATTAGTAAAGATCATCCACCAGTAACGGTATGTTGTTTGTGTAAATTTAGTTAATGTACAAATATACTGTATGTTGAGTACCCCGTTATATGTTAACATTCTGTACAATTCTCGTTATTTTCCCACAAGGTATTTACCTTATACATTGCTATACATTTACTTTGAGACTAGTAATGTGATTTGTGTTAAATATTAGGAACTTAGCCTTCGTCTCAACGAATGTATTTAGTTCCTTAGTGTAGTTATGATATGAACAGCAAAACAGTTTGAATACTGGTGTTGATATCATCATAGGAATGTCATTAAAAAAAATCACCTTATCCGGTACGTCTCTTCCGTGGATCAGCTAGATATGTTAATTTCCAAAAGAGCTTAAATCCTAAATCATCACCCGGTTTATCAGCTTCAAATCAATATTCACTTCACAAAACAGGTAAAGAATAATCGGAAGCTGTGATATTATAGTTATGACAAGGCAACACTGCTGATGTAATAACAGACATACCCACGTTCATTACTATTTATATAAGCGCCCTGATGATCAATTAAGTGATATGAAATGCAAATGATTGGCCATTCAACCTATGCTCTCTCTCTCTCTCTATATATATATATATATACGCACACGTGTGTATCTTGTAATCTTGTCTCGGTTGATTCACTTAGTTTGGAGATCATTTGGACGAATGAAAGCCGCCAGTTACAGTAGGCTCATGCAAATTGGTTAAATTCTGTCAAAGTGGAACTGCTTTCAAATCAACGGTATATACAATTGCTCGGACACATGACAAGACTGGTCACGACCGTTGTCTGTTGATTCTGGCTCGCCGCAAGATAAATGAAGTGGACTTGGAACTGAATGACGTGTCGGTGTATAGACAGTTAGAAATAAACTTCATACGGCTGGTCTGTATTCCAGACAGTAAGGCGTATTCCACCTATAGTAAGGCAATAAGTTCAGTGAACCAACGGCGTGTGGAGCAATTCATACAGAAATATGACGCATTTAGCAGTGGTGGAAATATATAGTGCGGACAAGAAACAGCTATGGTGGAGGGACCTACCTATACATGCTATAGAATGATAATACCGTTAACGCTACACCTTACAATGACCACATTCTACGTCATTTTGTGTTTCAATATGGTGGTGCAGTTGACCCAGACTTAACTATATTGTTGTGGCAAAAAGGTTCAAATATCAATAAATCTAACGATAAGTGATCTGTGAGATAAATTTAGTTAGAATTCCTTCCATATACATACTTTCCCTCACTATCATAAATAACCTAATTAGATAAAACATGTGGGTGAAGGACAATGCCAATGAAATAAGAAAGAGTAAACTGACATCTCTTTTAAAAGCGTTCAGTTTGAGACGTATATTCATACAAAAAGGGTCATATTATTATCATAAATAATAAAAGTTCTATGAGATCTTTACCTCAGGGGGAAAAAATCGATAAAACGTTCAGATATTTGGCTTTTTATACCTTTTACATTTTGACCACACTTGTATATTATGGTACTAAATAGCTTTGAGGCACTGTATATGTTAAATAAATTTTCGTTTTTTATATAATTACTTTTAGAAAATTATGCCTGTTGTAGTATAACTCCTGCAATATATTGATGTAAGTCATCACGTTGGATGAAAGCTTCAACTGTTTGGAACTGTTACATGGTCCATAAGAAGGAGCAATCTGTTTGATCGTGTGGGATCTTGGGCCAGAGCCAAAGAGCACGTGACGCTGTTAGTTGTAACCTTGAAACAGAGTAGAAATGACCTTTTACAGCTATACTATCGATGTTATTATGAAATGCTTGCCCCTGTCATGATCATGTATATTGTAGAACAAATTTTGTTGGAAAATCTTACGTGAAATTGAAAATAAACACCACTGTCATCAAGGCTGCAGCAAGAAATGTCGGGGCCCATCTGAAGCCAGCCAAAGGATTTGCTTTGTAAACGCCTTTCTAATTATCTTTACCCATTTTAACAAAACCACTCGTACTTGTCACCCATAAAGTAGACCCAAGTTCAGCTTGATTCAAACACGCCATTTGAATAATTCATTTCGTATTTAGATATGTATATATATATATATATATATATATTCATCATATGCACTTTTATGTATTTCATACTTCAAAAAGCAAAAATAATTCGTGTTGTTTTATGAAGATTTACAGATTAAATTCCTGCTCTTATATCCAAAACAACAGAATACACAAGCCTCCTTGTCACTGAAAACATTTCGCATTGCCTATTACTAATAACTCATTTTACCGCGGTTTTTATATGCACTTCCAAACTATGTGTTTGGTAACAACATGGCTGTGAATGTGCGATTTTTCCTAACATTAAACATTCAGGCACAGCAGTAAACTTGTTTTTTCTTTAACATTTCGTAGTATACCGCAAAAAAATATTGCAATCATATGTCTGAATAATAAAACAAAACTCTTGCCTGTATAATTGTACCTTATCCTAGTCCTTTGTTGACTCCCTAAGCTTGTCAGCAGCACACACGCATCTGTATTTCTCCCCCCCCCCAGTGACTCAACGGTAAGTTGAAAGGCTTATAACGCCAAAAATCGGGTTTCGATACCCGTGGTGGGCACAGCCTAGATAGCCCATTCAGTAGTTTTGCACTTAACAACAAACAAATGAAACCTTTTTCATTCCCGAAATCTTGAATTACTGTCTCGGATATAAGGAAACGTTTAATGTGTGACTTGAATGCATATAAAATCGTTGTGTAGAGTAAGAAAATATTTCAAAAATTATAAGGATAAGTGTTTTGTCAATATGATTTTAAGAAGAAAAAAGTCCGTTTACAAGTTATAGGGTACTTTAAAATATCAATTCCAGAACGTTAGGTTTGTGAATTACTGTGGAAAATTATAAATAATACGCTTGCGTTTGTTTGTCCGGAACATTTCTCGACCCAACGCTACAACTCTCATATCGTTAGAAAGGCCTTTGTCCAAAGAGTCCGGATTGCATATTAGCTTTTTAATTCAGAATCACCTTACCTGATTTTTGCTTAGTCAAACTTTTCAATGTAACGAGTATGGTACACGATGGCACAACGTTGTTGTCATCACGTAACGATTGGCTTCGATTTAAACTTTAGTTTTTAGTTGCAAAGTATTTCACACAAACAACGTTTAACCCAAGTATAATTTCCTAAAAAATTAACATTACACTAAATACGATTCTAAACTTTCTCGACAGTTCGCAGTTCGTTCAAAACCGTATACTTATCACTTTGTGACAACGCATTCAGACGTTTCTGCATATCCAGCTAAGTTTGCCATCATTACAACCTTACATTTACTTTACTTTGTAATAATTTAGCTTCGTTTTGTTTCTTAGACTGCTATAAACATCCTTTAGCCAATTTTCTTTAGTACATGTTTTATTCTTCGTTTTTGTTAGTTTCTTTGTTTCAACTTGAAAAACCGTGTCATACACTGAACGCTAATAACTGTTTCATACTCTGTACAGTATTGTAAATACCATTACTGTACTTTGTTTACTTTACTTGTAGTTTTATTAAATAAAGTTGCATACACGTAATTTTATGACAAAGTTCTGTCTACGTGAGTTTCTTTGGCTGACTACGTAATTTCTTTTTCTAATAGACTAAGATTTATTTATCGATCTGACACGTAATGCCTGTAAGAAAGCGTAGTTTAAATGACGTGAGTGAAATGATAGAATAAGGAAAATTCAAGCGAAGGGCATGAAAACTACTGCAAATGTTTTGCGAGTCGTGACTAGTGTAGAATATTTCATCTACAAAGAAAACGTTTGTTTCAGTTTCTTTCAGGGGTGGGAGTAAGCACGCATGCAGCTCAAGTCTGTTGAAAAAAAGAACTCTCAGCCAAGTGTAATCTGTCAACAAACTCTTACAGAAACGCTATAATAAATCACTTTAAGAATGATTTGTTTTGAAGTTTTTATTTAACATTTGTCGTACTTTCTGTTCTAAAAATGGGGTGCGTGTTGGGCTTATGGCAGAGCTCTGGATTTCGGAGCTGACGAGTCGACTTCGAATCCGTGCGATACCACAAAATATCCACCCTCCCCACTTTAAGTTGTGGATGCATTATAGGAGTGATAGTCAATCCCTTAGCGTGGATGGTATAATGTTGCTGACTGGCAAATAGCCGTAGTACGTGTCATGAAGACAAATTCTTTTCAAATTTATAGTTTTTATATTATTGCAGGATAACTAAAACTAAACTATCTGACTGTGTTACATTATTGCCTTCATCAGTATTGTAACTGTAACTACATGTGTTTATAGCAAGATTGTGTTTTAATCACTTTGTTATCCGGCTTAAAAACTTGTATTTAAAAGCATCTCTACTTTATGCGCTATTATATTAACATTACAAAGAAGAGAAATGATGTTTTACAACGTTCTTCACAATATCATTAGCACTGAGTATCTCTACGTTGAAAAAGTAACCACTTTTAAAATTTAAATTACAAGCATGAAGCAAATGAAGATAATACATTTTTTTTAACTTATTCACATAACAGACAATAGATTTGCTTTTAATTTTTATCAATTCACGCCTATATCATACATTATGAGAAAGAAGAGCAAATGCGGCTAGTCAATTAAAAGTATCCATAACACATAGTATTCACTTTTAAAGTATCTCCATATGGCCAAATTCATAACATGATTAACTGACAGCGAAACAAGATATTTCGGCTATCACGTAAATATATTATTGATTACCGCTATCTTAAGGAAAATATTTCCCTTTTTAAGCTGTGAATCCAGAAACTGGTTGTAGTACTTGTACAACCAACAGATATTCAAATTAAAATGATACTGCTAATATGATTATTCTTCTGTAATGAAAGTTCCCCATCTTGGTTTAAAATAATTTTCCAGAACATTTCAGCCATTTTATAGTATTACAGCACCTCTCATATTTATTCCACTCTCACACTCGTTCAGTTTGTTTGAATTTTATTTAATTAACTACATTTTAATTAAGTTAGTGATTAATGATTTCACTGAGCAACTATTAAATCAGATAATGAATTTCACAAAGTCACAGTTTTCATGACTTTTCCTAGAAATTAACTTTGAAACATTTTCGATTACTTTTTAGGACGTGTGAAAACTTTGACTAATATATTTATTCCTAGGATATCTCAAATTCTTAATACTATTTGTTGGCTGTCTTTCTTTCTTTCTTTATCCCCCGGTGGGGCAGCGGTAAGTCTATGGACTTGCAACACCAAAATCCGGGGTTTGATTCCCATTGTGGCTTCTCTATAAGAAAAACAAAACAAATCTTTCTTACTTTTGACGAGTGTAAACGTTTAAGACTTGTGAATACAAAATGTTTGTTATCAGACATTCAGTCTCACCGGTCCGTTTGTCTAAAGTGTAATTAGGAAATTGAAAGTTATGAGAGCTAAAATATGCCTCTTGTGGATTGCCATCGACATGTTTGGGCTGGGGAAACTAGAGTTCAAAGTAGATTTTCCAAAAATGCAGCAAATTTTATATTATTTCATAAATGCCCAATTCAGCGTAAAAAAAAAAGGAAAAAAATCCTTCCATGAGGTTTTCTGGTATGTTATAAATGTTTTCTGCTATATACTGATAAATGTCAAAGTTAATAATTTCACAAATGACATTTTTCTGTTTCAGTGGGTATCTTCCATTGCCGAAATTGCATTAAAACGCATTATACGATCGTAATTTTAGCTTAGACATTTTTTTAGCTCCCCATTGACTCAGCTGTAAGTCATAGGAATTGCAAGCAAAAAATCGGGTTTAGATTCTTCCCAGTGGCATAGCGGTATGTCTGCGGACTTACAACGCTAGAAACCGGGTTTCGATACCCGTGGTGGGCAGAGCACAGATAGCTCATTGTGTAGCTTTGTGCCTAACTTCAAAACAAACAAACAAAAAAAACAATTGGGTTTAGATATCCTTGGTGAGCAGAACACAGATAGCCCGTTGTACACCTTTGTGTTCAACAACAAACAAACGTGTATTGTTTTTTTTCTGTATTTGAGCAATTTAGCCGTTATATTTAAGATTAGCTAGTTATAACAAGAGAACAACTTTGAAATGTTTGTGTGTGTGTGTGTGTGTGTGTGTGTGTGTGTGTGTGTGTAGTACTTACTTAATATTATTTTCTTTTCTTCTTCTTTACGTTTACTAAGTAGGAGGTATAGTACTTACCGTTTACCTAAATTAAATTTAAA
>NW_013665748.1:257415-260370 GCF_000517525.1 Limulus polyphemus
CGTAAGTTTTAGTTAGGTACGCTTTAAGTTACGTTACGTTATTTAAGTTAAGTTAAGTAGTACGTTATTACTAAGAAGAACGAACTTAGTAATAGGTTGTGTGTGTGTGTGTGTGTGTGTGTGTGTGTGTGTGTGTAAGCTTTTAAACATATTCTTTTTTCTCTCTGTTTTCCAATAGAGGATGAATCGTTCCTTAACAAATAATTTAATATTTTTAAAGCTGTTAGGTTACTGATCTCACAGGTTAGGACACTCGACGATGACGTTTATCAAACGCCAGTGTGTGTTTATAAGTCAATAGATGGCATCACGATTTTAATAGACACATAACCATGAGAATAATTTCACTGTAGGATTTCATTTTTGCTACATCAATGCATCTACAATGTTTGACGATATCCAGTGTTATAAATGTTTTTTGTTTTTTTTTATCGTTGTGATCTGATTGGCAACTGTGGACTTTAATTCAGTTATTTGTTGTTTGTTTTATATGAAAAATCCATATGAGCATCTGGCTTACGGAAATTTAGTACAAGCTGAAACAAGAGATAATCCTCAATAGCTGCGGCACTTAAAGTTCTTTTAGACAGGATTAGAGTAAATTAATCTATGAAACCTTTTTTCTTTTTATTAGCTATATTTTTGTGCGCCAGCAATACCAAGCGTGGAACGCGCGTATACCCGATTCGATTTTATTATTCATCAAGATCTCTACCAGCCTACTCTCAAATTGAAATTCTTTTAGGCAGGATTAGAGTAAATTAATCTGAGACCTTGGGCATGGTCAAATACGTCAATCGAAAGGGTTTGATCTCCTGAGTCCAAAACTGTAATTATATTTCCAATTGATCAAGAGACGACGGAGCTATGAGCTAAATGTTTTTACTTGAAAAAATAAAATAACTTCGAGCTAGTTTATACACCGTTATGTCGCGGCTAAAAATCTGAACTGATGCGTGCAGAGTGTCTGCCAAAGTTCGCGCAATATAACCTTGAGTCGAAGGTCCACCAGTGTTTACCTGTCTTACAACGTACAAGAGGATGTTCAAATAAAAGCCATGGTTTAACCTGAAAGTATTTCGAAATCACGTGCTTTAAGTATACTCATTTCCTTAAATATTTCTGTATTCTTACGTCTGCCTCAAAATTTGGAAGAAAGATACGTTTTTAAGATGTTACAACGAAACAAGAATGAGGGGGGGGGTCATTCCAGATAGCAACAATTAGCACATAAATACAGAGGCAAATCAAAATATCCTCCCTTTGTTTCGGACTATCTGTGGTTACAGTATGCGCTTAAATGTACGACGTACACGCAATACGTGTGTCAAATTAATTCTCAAAGTAAATATCGTTTAAAGGTTTTGATTTTTTTGTACATTAGAATTAACCTTTACTGGGAAACATAGTACAAAATAATTATATTATTATTTTTCTTTTAGTCGTTTAAGTTCCCATCTTCATTTGAGAAAGTTTCTTTTGTTGACTGACCCGGCATGGCTAGGTGGTTAGGGCACTCGACTCTAACGCGGGTTCGAATCCCTGTTACACCAGACATGCTCGCCCTTTCAGCCGTGGGGACGTGATAATGTTATGGTCAGTCCCACTATTGGGTGGTAAAAGAGTAGCCCAAGAGTTGGCGGTGGGTGGTGATGACTAGCTGCCTTCCCTCTAGTCTTACAGTTAGGGTCGGCTAGCGCAGATAACCCTCGTGTAGCTTTGCGCGAAATTCGTGACAAACAAGCTCCTTTTGTTGATTGTTGACTGGCCTAACTTGTACGCTATCGACGATTAGTTTTATAGATAAAGGTTTTACCTTTGACATTTTATCCCCTGATGATTGATTACCAGGTAATCATGATAGCAAAATTACTGTATTTATGTATAATGGGAAGAATATGTTCGTTGTTCAATATTTCAAACATGCATTATACTTATTAAGGTACGTGCGTTTTCACATTATTGCTAATCAGTTATTTTCAAGTAATATGCAAAGCTGCGTTATTTTCGGAAATTTTAAATAAAGTTTTGCTAACCGCCCTTTCTGCAACAAAGGCCTCCACCAAGGACTTGAAGTGTGATGAAATATGGTGAAATAGCTGTGTAGAACCCTGTATTTTAAATTACTTGGAAAGGGACCAGCAAATGCGGTAATAAAGGTTAACTGACTAACCCAGAAATTCTTACATAAAACTGTACTGTATTTGTTGCAACATTTTTTATTTTTTACCGTCGATTTTTTTGTCAGTATTTTCGGGTATCGCTTGATAAAGAATAATTACTTGTTATAATATCGGGGGCTTGTGAGAGTCGTGGTGGCAAATTTACTGATACTTTACAGAAATAATTACAATCTGCAGTTTAAAATTGTAATATTTTCTACTTTAGTTACCGTAAGTTTTTAATTTTGAAGTCTTCAGTTGCAGGGATTTATTGTGTAAAATATTATATTAGTTTGTAGCTTCCATTAGGTTTTTGGTGACTATTACACACCACTAATTTGTCACTTTATTAGAACTCCTATTCAATATTGGGTTGGACCATCTCTCGTGGCGATAATGGTCTGACATCCAAGTAGGTTACGTGCCAGGATTATCAACCGAGGGTTTATCTGGTCAGACAAGAGTATCCCAAAAATTGGCACTAGCTGCTTTTCATTTATTTACCCCCACTTCCCATCAGTAGCTCAGCGGTAAATCTATGAGCTTATAACAATAAAAATTAAATTTCGATACCTGTGGTGGGTAAAGCACTGATAGCCCTTTGTGTAGCTTTGTGCTGAACAACAAACAGACCCTCTAGTTTATCAAAATTAGGGACATTCAGGCACATTACTCGTATTTAATAATGGCTGGAGACGGCTTAAATGGGTAATGAAGAAAAACTTTAATATAAGTTTAACATGACAGCAAATGTACAACGTTTCGACAAGGTTTTGTCATCATCAGGTACATT
>NW_013665748.1:260627-267073 GCF_000517525.1 Limulus polyphemus
TTTCGACAAGGTTTTGTCATCATCAGGTACATTTGCTGTCATGTTAAACTTATATTAAAGTTTTTCTTCATTACCCATTTAAGCCGTCTCCAGCCATTATTAGTCTCAAAGTGGGTTCCTCGTCATCGAATTACTCGTATTTAGTTTTGCGTGAAAATTCTAAATAAAACAACTGTCGTAATAATAGCCTGGTCTCGGCATGGTGTAGACTGCAATATGGTGGAAAGTGTCTTCTATTCCTGGAGAAGTATAGTATGGTTTTGATTTACAGATGTCAGCAGAGGATTTTGGTGGGTAATGCAGTGTTTTACTGTATCAAAATGAGTCTCAGAATGAAGTAATATCTACTGCTTATATTCATCAAAGAAGATAACTGAATTCATAACTTAGTTCTCTTATCGAATTAGAATCATACAGTCATCTTGGAAGGGTCTGTTCATCGGAATACATATGGTTGGATCAAAATTCAGTTGGTTGACCTTCTAAAAAAATTAAGGACTTAACCCCTGCCATGAAAACCTCTCACGTACAGTTACACCGCCTTCAACAGCTTGTATTACTAGAGCAACACAAGTATGGTTAAGTACTTATGGTTTTCTCCATATAGAACAGATTGGAATAAAACTCATGAGACAGCATAACATGTTCCCAGTCATTCCCTGTTCATAGTTAACACTAAAAGCATTGCTGCAATAAAGGTTATCCGATAAACCCAGAAATTGTTAGCTAAAAACTGCTGCTGTGCATTGTCCATTTAATTTGCTGAAAATTCTTATAAGCTTAAATAATAATTTTGAGGCACTGGATTTAACGTTCGCAGACTAGACAAACGATTTTTTTTTGGGGGGGGGACTGGTTAGTGGCTGATACATGTGTTTTTGAAACGTTCTTTTGTCTCTATGGTTGGAAATTATCGAGTCCTCATCATTCAGTTGTTCGGACATATTTTGACATTTGTTAAACTTTACAGTCGTATGTTCCTCAGTCAGTTAATCACCATTGTGGTTGACGGCTAGTTTTACCTAATGGCAAACGTATTCTTTTTCAGTTACTACAGGTTTTAGACCCTGGTGACAAATATCTGAACAGTTGGCCAGAAAATTGTATTTGATATTGACTCTTCTGGTAGACTATTTTGACCTTTGAAAGAAGTCTGCGTTTTTATCGGCAGTTTTGCAAACTAGCCATGACATGACTTGATCTCTGCATTACAAGATTAAAACAATCATCCTATTCCAAAAATCGAGTAATCGAAATTAAGATTACATAAGACTGTCACGAAAATAACGAACTAATTGAAATATTGCCATTATGTTTATGTTTTTAAGTACAAAGCTGTATATTGGGCTATCTGTGCTCTACCTAATTTCCATTTTTTGCTTCTTTAACTCCCGATTAGAGGGAAGGCAACTGGCTGACAGCACCCACCGCTAACCGTCAATGTACTATGGTTTGAGGAACATTGTACTAATCGGTTAATCGACTAGTAAATACCACTACTGGTCTAACTCAAATGTTGACTATGGAGGAAGGGAGGGGTGCTTAATAAAGTGGCCATTCAGTGTAGGGTATGTTGCTGTCGTATGTGGTTAGGATATGTCAGATAATGCTACAATGAAAATTAAAGCCGTAGGCCTTTAAAATTCTACATTTGTTTTTATATGCTCTGTATATCATAGATTGAACATACTCTCAGTATTATCAAAATCTGCTTAGCTAAAGCAAGATATGAGAGGAGGGAGGGCAAATTACAACATTGATTAGCTGTATTTGTTGTGTTTGTAGTGTTTATAATGTGGTTGTTAATTTATCTTCAGATAATTCCTAAAATCTGAAATGAATTTTGGAACGGTGTTTTAATTGAATAGTGTTTTTTGTATTTTTTTGTATGTGTGACTGTTAATTTCAACGAGTATTTATTTCCATAGGACTCAGTTAAAGTTGGAAACGTTAGACGACGCTGTCGTCCTGGACGAAGGCTCATCTGATCACCTCAGTGACAAACATGGTTGCCCCGCCTATGTAAGCCCAGAAATACTAACTACCAGCGGGAGCTATTCTGGTAGAGCCGCCGACTGCTGGAGTCTGGGTGTTATGCTTTATACTTTGCTTGTTGGTCGATACCCATTTCACGACAGTGATCACAGCGCACTCTTTGGGAAGATTTGTCGAGGCAAATTCACCATTCCTGACACCATATCATCTCGAGCTAAATGTCTTATCCGAAGTCTGCTGAGGAAAGATCCAGCAGAACGACTTGCAGTTGACGATGTCCTTCACCATCCATGGTTCCGACTAATGTCGCGAGGGGGCGCTAGTTGTCTGGATTTACAGCTTCACATTTCCAACGGCAATGATTCCAAGACACTGGATCAAACTGTACCAGATTTAGCTGTTCCAGAAAGTAATATTTGATCATTTATCTAAAAGCTAGTTTTTATAGAAATGTTAGTACTACCTATGACTTTCATTATACACCACCCATTTTTGCACCTCCTTCCTAATTTTTAATGTGAAGAGTTTATTGGTGTACATGTTAGCTGTTTCATAATGTATTAAGTGTAAAAAAAACATTAAGTTTTAAATAACATATTTCAACATAGGCTTGTAAGAGTGATCATTCAAACTCTTATTTTCAAACTCGGAGAACTTTTGACCAGCCCAAGGGACGTTTTTGTTTCTCAACATTATCGAAAAGCATGAAAAATTCGAGGGAAAAAATGTTTTTTGTTTTAATTCAGAAATAACAGAAAGAAAGAGGGATTACGCATGATTTTGAAAAATTGGTTATGTTACTGAAATTATTTCTGGACTAAACAGTTTTACTTGTGATGGATATAAAAAAAATATTTTATGACATCGGTAAGCCTATTTATGAGAAAAATGAAAACTTAATGCTCGTCCTAATGATTCGTAAAAAAGAGCAAGTTAATGCTAGAATTAAGTGTAACGTAGTTGGTACTTAACGGTTCAACTCACCCACCGCTGTCGTTTAGCGATAAGTGTGAAGGCTTACAAGGCTATAATTCTGGTTTGAACCCTGCTGTGGGCACAGCACACAGACCATTGCGCTCAGCAACAAATAAACAAATTGGTACCAAAGGTGTAAGTTAACAGAAGTACAGTTAGAGTGAAGTTGAACAATATAATCGAAGATTACAATTTGGACGCAACTTATGGTGTCTGTATACGAGATTTTTTGTTTTCATAATATGGCGGTTTTTATATTGGAGACACTAGAAATGTCATTAACCGGCCGTGTCAAGAAAAACTAGTAGTTGTCTTAAAAATATTGGCAAGAATTTCTAATTTTCCAGGAGCTTAAGGTTGAATGACATACTTTTGTTTCGATAAAGAATATATTTCAATGTTCTGCTCCTTACAATCAGTACAAACATACTTCTGATTGTTTGTGTGTATATTTTGTAAATGTAACGTAATCTCTTTTTACAGTAGTTAAGGATGTTTTTGGAAATTTTTTTTTGTCTAAATTAACTTGGAATATTCCAAGATTTATAAGCTTATTCAACGTTACTTGAAGTGAACACTATTAGGTGTATTACTTAAAATAAGTTGTTTTTTTCTCTGTTAGAAATAGAGGAAACAGAACAACATTGTGTAAGTTTGGCATTATTTTCTATCATTATTTAACTATTGAGTGACATAAGTGAAAATTCTAATATAAGCGATAATAATATTGCATTTTTATTATTGAAAATACTTTTTAAGTGATATATATATAGAAAGATACGTGCACTTCCCTCAAAAAATAGTTACCACAGTACGCTTAACAGTAGTTTAAAGTTAACTGATATATCCTGGTTAGATTCTAGTTTTGTAGAATATACTTTAAATATTGAATAAAGAGTACTGGGAAATAAGAGAACCAACTTGTCTAGCAGTTTTACAACAGATGGATTAGAGTCATATTTAACAACTCATTATTTACTAGCGCCAGTAAGTTTGTATTTTATTAGACTATGAAAAGGACTTAAATTATTGGTACCCATTGCTTGTGCACATGTCAGAATCAATTTAGTGTATCACAAATGAAGCACCTGTTTGTGTCAAGAAACGTCTCGATAAATATCACTGCTAGTGTATGACCTTCAAATGATATATACATCTCGAATTAGGTGCCAGTTTATTTCACTGTAAAGTGGTGATTTTTAAGACGTCATTTTTCTCTCTTTTTCTTTTTTCTTTTTTTTTCATATCAGAATATGATCTTAATGTTTTTAAAAGTGGTAACGTTGCATGCCGCGCCATCTGTAGAATATTGTGAATACAACAAGATAGTACAAGTTTTTGTTTGAAATAAATCTAAACGAATACTCCAGAAAACCATTTGGGAGTTTGTTAAAGATTTTTAGATTCATAAAAATGATCGTTCCTTTATTATTATTTTTTTAAATAACTTTTTTTTTCCAGTTTACTTTCAGATATTGACACAGAATTCCGAAAGGGTGCAATGGGTTTCGGTTAATAACTCGCATTATTTCAATAGGCACCTGGACTTCTGTTGCCACATGTAACCTGTTAATTTCCAGAGTTTATTTACATGATTGGCTTACTTTTTAACGTCATTTTTTATGTATGGCGGTATGCAAAAGAAAGGAAACAAACTGAAGACATCTTATATTTTGATTTGTTTTCAAACTTCCCCTGCTTCTCGTTTATAGTTAAAACATAATTTTTTAACATAATGTTGGATGTACTCGAGTAGTTAATAATATATGTCAACAGGTAACGTCATAAGATAACGTGGAAAAAAACGTTGTTTGTTTATGAGCTCTTATGTATATTTAATGTTTTAGAATTAAACTTAAAAAGTAAATGTTATGTAAAGTAGTAGGTAAGTATACCTGTTACTGTGGAAATGTTCACGTGTTTCTCTTCCTCTTCTTATAGTAAAAAAATTGAACTTAAACGTTTGTGGTTGACGGTGGTTAAAATAAATTTAGATAGCTTTAAGTATCTGTGTTATATATATTTGTCCATTTTTTGTTAGTTCATTGCCTTTGGGAAAACTCGGCGTACCCCTCGCATTAAAAAAAAGCTATTTGTATATGTGCCGTTTTGTTGAAATTAACGAACATGGATGGAAAAAACTTTAAAAAAATGCATGTCTGGGTCACGTAAATTTGGTGGACAATGGAAAAAAAATAAACAAAATAAAATTATAGTTTACAGACCAAGTTGTTGCTTTTTAGTTGTTGTTGTTTTATAACAATATAGCGCGAAATTATTATTATTTTATTATATTAGTTATACGTAACACTTGGATTAACGTCAATGTAAATACGTAAAATAACCTAAAACGTGATATTTTAGTTATATAATTTCTTACCTAAAGTATTCAAATAGTGATAATGTAAGAACAACTTATAACGAGAGTTGATATGATGTTAAAGATACGTTTATTTTAGCTGATGCATGAACTTTGGCGTTAAATATACATTTTTACTAGAGTGAAATCCGTTAAGTTTTGAAAATAAAAACACTTGGGTCATATTTCAAGCGTAAAGGTATTACGTAGTCACGTTTTTCGCGTTGATAATTTTCTACATTGAAATGCGAAAAAATTAAACATTCCGATAAAGTTTAATACAGTTTTTAATGTTTTAAACAATTCGTGAATATTTCACGTATTTAAGTTGTATTAAGTTTGGAAACAGAACAAACGAAATAAATTAAACGTTATACAACTGAATTTAAACAAAAGTTCTGATTTAAATACATTTCATGTAACCCAAATAGAGACTTTTGAATAAAAACAAACATTTTTCAGTGTATTCAAATATTCGTTTGGGAAAACTACCAATTGTGAGATGTAGGTTTATCGAGCTTGTTGGCATGTTGAACTCCTTAGAAAAACTTTTAGATAGAGAGTTTAATTTACTGTGATATTTTTTTGATAGGTATTAGCCCAAATAATTTTATTATTAGACTACTAAGTGAGGATTAACTGTATTTTTATAAAGTTGGTTTGATGATTAGGGTACAAGACTCACGTTATGCAGGTTCGAATCCCGTCACCGAAAATGCTCTCCCTTTCAGCTGTGGGGGCGTTATAACGCGACGGCCAATCCCACTGTTCCTTGATAACAAGAGTAGCCCATGAATTTATAGTGGGTGATGTTGACTAAATGCCTTTCTTGTAGTCTATCACTTTAAAATTATATATTGCTATCGCAAATAGCCCTCGAGAAGTTTTTCGCGAAGTTAAAAAACAAAAATTTTACAACACTTTCGGAGGGAGGAAGAGGTAGACATTGATCCTGGCCCTTCCAAATCTATAAACCTAAATCCCGATCCAGTGAAGAAGAAGCTTTTGGAATTGTTTATATGCTGTCAGGTTTTTATGTATGGATGGGCAGGATTCTTTACAGTAGGTGTCTGTGACTTGTTGGCGATAAATTTCAACAATAAACAAACAGCGCACA
>NW_013665748.1:267836-275732 GCF_000517525.1 Limulus polyphemus
ATAAAACTGTTTTAAATTAGAAATAAAGTTCAAAATTTCTTGGATAGATGTTTTGTAGAATTATCCAATGTTAATGTGTAAGAAAACTAACGTTTCACAAATGTGGAAGATAATACAGATATTTAATCATTCACATATGCTAATTCAGAGTGTGTCAGTGCAAATATGGGGCACCAAGTCATAGATGACATGTTTAGCAACTATTTATTTTGTTTATAAGAAATTCGTAATCATTTGACAATGCCATGCTGCCATAGATAAACTTGTAACTGGAGGAATATCTTACAGCTCTTTATGCAGAAGGATACTTGTATAGCAAGAGTGTTAAATGACATGGAGCAAAACGACACAGCATTTTGAAGAAGGAAGTCTTCAATGTTCTCCATGGAAGTGGAGAAACTCGTAGCACAGCATTTAGGACAGTAACAGTTTCTGAAGTCCAACTTCAAGCCAATCTTCAAACTCTGCTTTTGATCCATAAAATGAAGGCAATGACTGTGATGGAGGAGCCTCGAACCCTAACATTCATGGCAACTATGTTAGACTCATCTACTGATACCATTCACAAGACAATGAACAAGTTAATGGAGGATCACAAGCTTCCAGTCACACATTGAAATCAACGACTGTTTTTATGAAAAAAATCATAGCAATTCTATTCAACTACATACTTGTCACATCCCCCCAATGTAGCTCCAGTGAACTTTCATGCTTTTTTATGCTTAAATGTGGTATTATAAGTTGATGCACATATTCATTAGATGTGTGTGTTACCAGCAGTTCAAAATATTCGTGTATAACAGCAATTTTTTATTAAGATTAATTATTCAGTAAAATCTTCAATGTTTGGAAACAGATCAATCCTAAAATAAAGCAACATTTATTATCAATAAAAATTACTTTGGATAAATATATAAGCAATGTTTTCTTTCATTCTACATTAATAATTGATTGTGCTTTCATTTTGCAAAGTCGTAGCCATGAAATCCACGAGTATTCTAGTTGCTTCAACTGTCAAATATTCCTTCACCAACATCAAAGAAAACAATGAGTCCACCTTGTTTTTTTTAGTGTGAGGTACATTATATGTGGAATTTTTTCTTTCTCTGTCTCAGTGCAAAATTACATGCCTATGAATATTTTTGTTTCTAACCAAATTGATAATGTTTTTAACAACGTCAAATACACCTGTTTTATTACATCTGAATATACGAAACTTCACCTTTAAATTAAGCTGATATAAGGTCATGGTGGAATAGCATATATCCGAACTGGATTTTGGCATTTTGTAGGCAGTTTGATACCACCACAAATGGATTACTGTTGGGAAGGTTATGTAACAGCCCTTTCCAATGCAAAATATTCATACACTGAGATAAGTTGTGTTCAGATTGGAGATTTAGAATTTCTATTATGTGCATACGCCATATATTGAATGGCATTGGAAAACAAAAAGCTGTATCGTCTCCCCTGAGTTGAAGTTTCCAGCATTGAGCTCTCTTGTGCCCAAGTTTGTTACAGTGCCAGCAAAGTCCCTCAAACTTCTCTGAAAGCTGGCCTTGAATCCAGATGACTGTACCAACCTTGGTACCTCTGTGCAGGACTTAACGTAGGATTCAAATTCGAGAGCTCTGGCCATTGCATCCTGCATGGTAGAGGGGTGTGATTGCTTCACTTGTATCTTAAGTTGTGGACTGTCTAAGGCATCTACGAACTGATCCCTCAGCAACAACTTGAGGAGATCAGGTGGTGCAGTTGGGTAGGCCTTGTGTGCCATGCTTTCCAAGTCCTGTGCCAGCTCTTGCAGGCTCTCACCTTTAGCACGGACTCTCGTCCTAAACTTAGCCCTGTAGACTTCTGACTGATTTTGGGTTCCGTACCTGAGTTCTAGAGCCGCTACCAGTGCTCTATAGTTGTGTCTGTCGGCTGCTGAGAACTGTCCAAGTATTTCCAGAGGTTGTCCCTTCAAGCTCGTTGCCAGATATACTGCTTTCTGCTCCTCTGTCCATCCGTTCATCTCTGCCAGTAGCTCAAATTGTGCTCTATATGCTTCCCACGGTGACTTCCCATCGAATTCCTGTGGTTTCCTTCGTACTGGATCACTCCTAGTACTGACATTCATATCTGGGATGTGACTTCTAACAGGGCTGAAGATGTCTGCATTAGGGTTTAACTGCAGGGTCTGGAAGGGGCTTGTCATTGTCTGTGGCTGGTTAAGTCGATGGTTAATGTATCCTCCTAGTGTAAAAGACAATAAATCGTCCTTTAACATATCTAATTCGCTTTTAAATTTACTAATGTTTTCCATTTGTACTTCTTGCCACTGTTGTTGACTTTCCTGTAGTTGCTGCTGACTTTCCTGCAACTGTTGGAGACTTTCTTCCTGTTTCCTTTCTTGTTCTAGTTGCCACTGCTGTAATCTCTCTTCTTCTTTATTTTGTTGTTGTAGCTGCCACTCTTGCAGGTTTTCTTGCAACTGCTGTTGTCTCTCTTCTTGTTTCTTTTCTTTTTCCTCCAACAACTGCTGTAATCTCTCTTCTCGTTCTTCTTGTTTCTTTTGCTGTTCTTGTATAGCTGCCATCAAGTCTGCTAAGCTGTAGTTTGATTTGCCGCTTCTCGTTTCCATTATTATTATTTTTTGTCCCACTCTCTGACACCAATTTGTTACGCCTCCAATCGTTAGTTAATTTTCCGCAAATTCTTTCCGACTAAACTTTAGCGACACAAGTCCTTTCTTAAATAAAACTGGTTTATTCTTTCCGAATACAACTTTACGATACATTTAATTTCAACAGTGCTCTATAACAAACGCTATGTCTCACGTGGCCAACAATATTCTCCGCATACATTACCTCCCCGTCGCTTCGTGGCCGGTCTTATATATACAAGACTGCACTAATCTAGAAGGATCACGAGATTTAAGGAAAAGACGTGAATGTTCGAGAATGACATGGCGTGATACTAGTCACGTGACCTCGATGTCGTAACAATATGTCTTTTGTTGGCTCAGCATTGAGCCTGAAGGCTTTTATCGTTAAAAATCTGGGTTCGATGCCCACGATGTTCATAGTGCAGATAACTTAATGTGTAACTTTGGTCTTAAACACAAACAAACAAACATATTAACGCATAACCTAAATATCTTGACAAGTTTCAATATATATATCTTAATTTAAATATATTGGCACACTGAAAACATAGATAGTATTATATACTTAACTCTTTAAGCATGGGCTCAGTCCATTGGACCGACCTCGTAACCATTTTGTGCTTGTTATTGTTTTCATGTTAACGAAATTTGTCAAATTATTAGTTAACATTACAATGCTTTCATACGCAAAATATCAATTTTTAAATTAATTCTTAAGGTTTCTTAATCAATGTTTTCTCATACCATTTTTTTTTCTTTTCACATGTCACCTATCCAACATGCAAAGTAATTTTCATTTTAAGATTAAAAATATTTTTATAAATCAGAAAATTTTCAAATTTCACGTGCAAAATCTTTATAATATCCAGATATTTATGAAATGTTTCATAAGGAAGAACTTTATATTTTATCTGTTACTTTCACTAACGAATCTCTACAGGATACGTCCTTTGTACTCAGTTGCTGCTTTGTTGTAGGTTCCCTTTTAAAATTTTGCACATGGAGGATATGAAATGAAATAATTTTTTAAAAGTTTTATGTATACAGTTGAATAACCAAAAAATAATAAATTACTATATCGATACCACAGAATTCCACTATAATTTATTAAGCTTAGTAACTAAGTTGTATTTCAATTTCAGCCTGGCATAACGAGGTGGTTAGGATGCTCGACTTCCAGTCTGGGGGTTGCAGGATCGAATTCCCATCTCACCAAACATGCTCGGCCTTTCAGCCATGAGGCATTATAAAGTCAATCCCACTATTCATTGGTAAAAGAGTACCCCAAGAGTTGGTGGTGGGTGGTGATGACTAGCTTTACGCAAACTTCCAAACAAAGCTGTATTTCGATCTAAAAAATATGAACTTTGGAGCAGACTAAATTCATACCTACCTGCTTGAAATTTTGGTTCGAAAGAATGAGATGGCCTCCCAACATTTTAAAATGGATGAGAAAACCACAAGGGAGACATTCTGAGTTGTCAATTGGTTAGTCACATATCACATATAGAAGTAAGTGTATAATTGGCCCAAACTAGCCAATACTTGACATAATTTAAGGTTAGAAATAAGATTTCTGTACAAACTTGATAAAAAAAGTAATATTTACCCATAAATGGCGGCCATTTTGAAATATAATCTACATATTTTAATTTTTTTTATGTTCAGTTCTGCATCCTCATGGACTGTGAAGTCAATTACAATTGAATAGAGTTTGAAATCACATCAAATTTTCATCTAGTACAGAAGTTATGGTCAAATACGTGAAATCATGATTCCTATGGCGGCCATATTGGAAAATGGCCTCTATAAAAAAACTGACACCACAATCTGATTCCACAGCAAATTGTACAATGAACAGGAAGGTCTACTCTACCCAAATATACCATCAAACCTTTTCTTTATACTCAGTTGTGTAAAACCATTTTTCTAGGCTCTTAGCTTCCGGTCTGAAAATGGGCACTTATGATTATGATCATATTATGCCTTTCGTAAATGCGAAATTAACATATCTAAAGAAAAAAAGATAAACAAAATTACAATACACACAACCTTTCATATTAAGTTGATAAATATTCGAACACCATTAGAGATTACCGAACTCCAAAAACAATAACGTCTGAAGATAAAATACAAGGCGTTTATATTATAACATGACAATTCTGTATAAATGGTTATGTAGGTGAAACGGGAAAAATTAATGGCACAAGAGTTTATGGACATCAAATACGGAAACACAAATAACGCTATTCTTTCCATATGAAACAGTCTGTCATCAGATCGAATGAAAATAATCGAGAGTTTTATATAAAACGGATAATTATATAAAAAAGAAGAAATTTGCTTACCTAATACTAACACCTCCCGAGGTCACTTTCAAACAGTTTTCCGACCTCCTGTGTTCCGGATCACTGGACGTTGATGACCAGTTTTCCTGACATTAAAACCAACGTGAGACAAAGGACTTCTAACAGTTTGTTCCATTTACTGTGGGTTTGCACTAACCATGCTACTATTCGAACTGCCCACTCTACGCACATTATTACGCAAATTTGCAGAAGCTGTTGGGATCGCGATGATACAACAGCTATTAGATCAGTACAGTAGTATTTTACATGATATACTGTAGAATTTATTTACATCCCAAAAATATATGTCATTTTGCTCCCGTTTTCTGGGCGCTTAGGAAGAATATGGGTAAGAAAATGTCTTTACCTGAATTACAGTCCGGTCCATATAAATAAAAGAAAGCAAAACAAAAACATTTTTCAGAAAAAAAATGACGTGATTATTTAAAAAATTGTATGAATATTCTTATTGTGCATTCAATATTAAACAGAAACCGAGTTTTGGATAGCTACAAAAATATAAATGTCATTATTTGAAGTTAAGCACAAAGCTACACAGTGGGCTATCTGTGCTTTGCCCACCACGGGTATCGATACCCGGTTTCTAGCGTTGTAAATCTGCAGACATACTGCTAAACCACTGGAGGGCAAATTTAAATGTAAAACTGTGATTAATAATATTATAATTTTAGTTTTTGTAAAATTTCTGAACCTAGACTGAAGCAGTCTTAAACAATTTATGATCCAAATTTATAGTATTGGACTTGAAATAAAAAACAAACAAACATTACACATTATCCATACAAAATATTATTGGAATCCGTTTATATTTTTCTAGTGATATAAAACAATTTACAAAACTAAATATTTACTGATCACCCTCTTGTAGAAAAAAAGTAGTATTAATATAAAACAATTTCCGTTCTTTGCAAACAACAAAGTTAAGTTACCGTGTTTACATGAGCCTTAGTTATACCTGTTTTAATGACAGAGCTTAGTCGTAGGACTGTAAGAAGAATTGTAAATGGGGTAAGATTGGAACTGAAAATATAAATACTGGTATGAATTGTGACATATTAAAGTTAAGATCACGCTCAGTGTTCGTAAAAATGCATTAGTCATAGACGTTGACAACGGTCGTGAAAGTCGAAGTACAAATAAAATTCACAATTTATTTATTTTCTCCCCAGTGTAACATAACACAAAACTTTCATGTTGTGAAAATTTAATTGACCGCTTTATGTCATGAAATCAGTTTTAAAATGCTGGTATGAAGACTGCTTTAAACTGCAGTTTATAATAATACCGATACTTGGCAATAGGTACATATGATAAATGATCTATGTTTTTCATGTTTAAATAATACTGCATTTTATGACATAGGCTACTGACCATTGTCATTGTCAGCGAGTGTCGTCCAGTGAAAAAGAGCTAGAACTGTGTATCTTAATTGCATTAAAAAACTTCAACAGTTGATCTCATAAGGAAACGTATTCTATTGTTAAAGTATAAAATTTACAATAAGTTTTGTGTAATGTGACATTTACTTAAGAAGAAAGAAAAGATGGATTTCCTTTCCCTTCAAAGCTGAAGTATTGAATGCTCATTTGAAATCACCGTTTCAATGTTTGTTTTGGTTTCCATGCCCAGTATTAGTGTTGATGACTAAGAAAAATGCAATAGATATTTTATGCTTAAAAAATCTCAGTGACATAAAATGAAATGTTTTGGGCCATGAGCTGTAGAATCCTGAGTTACACTAGGAGACATACAATTTACAGTTATCCCTATGGTTGAAAACATAGTTTAACTTGAGTCTTGACATCAGCAATGGGCCTGCCATAATTTCATTTTTGCATTAGATGATTTGCAACTTGTGCCACATTTTTGCAGTGTAAACTTGTCAAGTTTTAATTAGATATTTAATATTTGAACATGTGCAAAGTGTGTGTGGCAGACCCAACTACCATGTGCACAAATTATATGTAAAATAATATTAAAGCTATTACGTGTGAGATGTTTGAAAGAGGTACAGTGAAAAATTTTTAATATTTGTAATAGTGAAATAGATGTATTCTAATTGAAATTTTAAAGAGGTTAGTAAAAATCCACAATACATTAGAATAATTATCTGAAGAACTGAAAGGAGAGAAACTAGTTTTGATACATACTGTGCATTCTCATAAGTCTTGCATTGTCTTTTGAAGACAAGGTGAAACTGAAGATGTATGAATGTGTACAAAGTAGTTTGACTTATTTCACGGCTTCTGATAATTTGTTTCATTTATTGTTGCTTTTCACTTACTGCTACACACAATAGTGTTCTTTATATATAAATTGCTAACATTCTGAGAGGGTTTGCCCTATTGAAAATTGTTGACAGTTTGTTTTGAACAATTGCTTAGGATTTGAATGTGTAAAGATAAAAATCTTGTATTGCATTTGTTGTACTAACTAGAAATAACCAATGGTTTGAATCAACATTTGAGTAGATTTTAATGAGTAGTTGAAGCATTAATGCAAATCAGCACCAACCAAAATTATTTTGATTAAGAATTCAAATATCCCATAACTATCAAATTACCACAGTTCAAAAGTAATTTGAATTAGTTCTAATTTGTACTCTGGTACACATATTCTTCTAGTTAAAATTTTATATACCAATACTTAGAAATGAGAGCCAAGGTTTTTTTATTTGAATTTGGGTTTTAGCTTAACTGAAAAATATGATTGACAAGTATATAAGTTGTAATTTTGGCTTGTATGTCTCTTGAGTGAATATATATATATATATATATATATATATATATATATAACTATTAGTTAGTAAGTACGTAACTTAAAGTTACTTAGTTGTTAGTAATTACTTACGTAATATTAATAGTATACTTAACTAAA
>NW_013665748.1:275753-313581 GCF_000517525.1 Limulus polyphemus
GTAGTATATATATATATATATATATATATATATATATATAAACATATTTGAAAGTGACTAAAAGTTCTTAGTCTTGTAATCTTGTAACATTATAGTATATTCTAAAATGCAAAACTAGGTTATGTAATGAGTTGATGTATTTCAATAAAATATTCCATATACCCCTTTACTTTGTAGATGTTAAATTGAAACTTTCAATCTCAGCTTCTTTTATTTGAGATGCTGGTCTTGGCATTTAATGATATATGTTTTTAAAGGCCAACATTTTCCTCTTATTCTCCCTCTATAAGTATACAGTTAACTTGATTTGATACAAAAGAAATGTTAATGATGGTAGCTTCTTTATCAACTGATATTGCAAAAGACAAAAGTATCAGAATTAGCAAAGAAAGAAAGAAGCATTTTTGCATCTCTGTCTATTATATATATATATATATATATACAATATATGATACTTGAAACTGCAGTGTATGCCTGATTTAGCAATGAGAACTTTGTGACCTATCCAACTACAGGTTATTCAGTTGCCTATTTTTATTGTACAAGTAGAAGCATGTGAGTTATACATATAACATTTTATAATTTATAGTTATGAAATTAAACAGTATTCAAGTATTCTTGATGGGATTTTGTATGCTATTCATAATCATAAATTCTAAAGTGTTTAATTTTAAAAGTGTTTGTGAGAAAATTAAAGAAATTTGTAGTTTTACATATCAAACAGAACAAGAGCAATGGATGATTTTTAGAAGTATATGAATATGAATTTTTTCTAGCTTATTTGGATGCTTGTCGTCTTAACATGGTTCTACGCAGTCAGAGCTGGACTGATTGTGTCTGAAAGATACTTAAAGAAGCATTATCCAAGCTAGTGCCCATTCTTTTCAAGTGTAAGAAGTAAGAAATGTTTCAGTTGACTAAAGAAAATATGAAACTTTTCTATTTGTCAAGTATCAAGCTGTCTTTAAACTGTGCAGAAGGACACAGACAATGTAATCAATCAAGAGAAATTAAATAACTATCATTTCATTTATAAGTGTTGGGTATTATTTTTGTTAAACTATTTTAGTAATATATCTCTATCTTTTGTGTTGTCACAAGATTCAGGAGGAATTCTTTTTCTGCAGAAACTGTATGTACATAAATCTGTTCATCTATTTCAGTATCAAATACAGGGAATCATTTGATAAAAGAACAATTAAGAATTTTGTAACTTGTGTTAGACATAATTTTCATTTACTGATGTGTTAGTTTAGCTCATCAGTATATAGTTTCTATTGAGGTTATAGAATGTGATCTTCATATTGACAACAAACCCACAATAGGTTCTTTTGATGGAATTTTAAACAATATAGTACGTTACAGTTTTGTAGTATGGACTACAGTGATTTTCAGGATTTGTGGTTTGTTATTTGTTAAATAAAATAATAAATTTTAGAGTTTAAGTGTCAATAAAGATTGAAAAGGATTTACATATGCAGAACTGTATGCAAATATATTAAGTAAAATTATTTATCTTATTACTAAAGTTTCTAAAGCTATTTTAACAGTAAATACCTTTCAATGTTTAACCTATGGTTTTCATTTATAAAGTCAACTTTTAATCAGTCTGTAAGACCAACATACAGATATTTCTTGTTAAAAGATCACATTCTGAAAGGGTCGTGCAATGTTTTTTAGAGTTGCCTCCTTAGAATGAAATAAACTAGATCAGTATTATAGTGCACTTGTGTTTCTGTATGGAGAAAACTGTGAGTAAATGGGTTGAATAAAAGCTTGTTTAATTGAAATGTACTCAGACTGTGATTTTAAAAAATTGAAACTGTTTTTGCAAAAACACTGTTTACATATAGTTTGGTATGTTTTAAAGTAAACAACTTTGGTATGTAGTCCATTCTTCCAGTTGATGCAGAGATAAGGTTTATTTTGTTCTATTTGCATTAAGACATTTGAGTGCAGACTAGAGGTTAAAAATCATTAAAATATTATGACCACAAACTTCAGATGAATACTTACTATTTTTATCTATCATTTTGACTTTCACTTTTCCACTTTTATAGCACAAAAATGCACATTCTAACTTGCATGTTCTGCAGTAAATATAAAGTATACTAATGCACTGAGGCCAATTTTGAATGGTATGCTAGTGTCATAACAGCATTAAAGTAACTAATGTGTATATGGTGTAAGATGTTTTACTCTTTTAGTTTTATCAACAGTATATGCATGCAGATTTATTAAAGGCTTTATGTTTTAGTGAACTAGACTTTTCTAAAGAGTTAATTATTAAAGTGCTTCTCTGCTGTTTTAATAATAAATATACCATGAATTATTTTTCAGTAAGCTTGATTAAATGTTGAGGTATCCTGTATGTAAATTTCTTGGGTGATTTATGAATGTGGTTTGCAGTGATTTAAGCCTGACTCAGATCTTTTAAGCTAGCTATCTAAACATTATGAAGCATATAGTAGAGTAGCAGGAGTACTAAACTGATGAATTTATGCAATCCACTTTTAACCACATGTATACAGTTGGGGGGGTCATTCAACATGGTATTATGTATTTGATATCAGAGTCATCAACTATTCATTTTAATCTACGTTATTGATTTAGTGACAGTTTGTGGTAGACAAGGGTAAATACTAAATACAATACACAAGGATAGTGAAAAACATCTGTTGATCTGCATTTCAGTAGTTCTAGAGGTTGTGGTAGACAAGAGTAAATACTAAATACAATACACAAGGATAGTGAAAAACATCTGTTGATCTGCATTTCAGTAGTTCTAGAGGTTATGAAAATCCAATATGCAAATTGTAAAATGGACAAAAGTATCTTTATTGTTCATATGAACATCATTTTATACTTTGACTTGTCAGAGTGTGAGTCAGAATGATATCATCAGTTCACAGACATATCTTGAGTACAAATACTTTTGTAACATATCTGACTTGTACATTTTAGTAAAAGCTTGTTAATTTTCTATAAATAGACTCAGTAAATTTAGAATTATAGTCAATATTCCTTCTCCAATGTGGGGTCGGTCTGTTGGACCAACCCCATGCAAATTTGGTTCGGCTTGATATACTCACAACTGGTTTACATTAGAGATCACATTATGTTACTCTGAATCTGAATTTCAGTTCTACTGACTAGTCTTTAAAAATAAACTTTAGAAATTAATTTAGAGCTACATTTGTGTGGATAAGTAAATATGGTAACAGTAATATTTCAATTCTCTTTTAAATTTTAGCTGTGATATTTAGTTACCTTTGTGTTTTGACCTCATCGATAATTGAAAGAGAACACTGCATATTTTACATATTTTTAATAACTACCTTTACACTTTTATGCAATTTTAATACAGTTAAAGCTTGTATATTATCACTATAATAAATGTTTCTCATACTGGAATTTGTTTAAAATAGAAGCAAGATTGATTGTATAAGTATGTAGAAACAGACACAACATTTTATATTACACTGTGTTTACATATAATATATATCATTCTCTTTTGATTTAGAAGGGGGAGCATTACTTGACTAGTGTATTTGAAACTCGTAACACTGCAAGGACAAAAGTCATCTTTACTACAAGACAAAGTTCAGAAAGTTTCACAATACTGCAGTGACATAGGATAATGAAGTGAAGCATAACTGACTCCTTAAAAAAGCTTTGGACATTACTGCTGAAGTCAAAACACTTTAAAATGAAACACTTCTAGCTGCAAAGAAATCAGGTACAGAAATAAAAAAGTGTCTGTTTATGAAATTATGAATTTGAATAAAATGTAATATATATATAACATGTATATTTTTCTGTTTGTGATCTTAGTTAAACATACAAATATTTTAAAGTTACATTGCAAATGCTTGGCATGATCAAAGGAAGTTACACAAATTAATTTATTAGTTCCAAGATGATATATGGTTTTATTAAAAAATTATATATACAATTTTTTTCTTGGAGGAATCTTTATGTTTTTGATTTTATGGTATAGTTTTACAAAGAAAAAGGTTGTGATTTTTTTATAACACTAATCATGATTACTTAGAAATAACCTTTGAGTTAGAATGCTCTTAATGCTACAACCTCAGAATTTTTCTCAATATCAAATATATCCTTGTATGTCAGCCTGTTGTGAAAGAATTCAGTCAATTTTTTTAAATTTAATGTAAATTTTTATGTGTTATTTGAGCAAGTTTGCAATTTATGTTAAATCTCCAAATTTAAGCAAAAGTTTTTCACGTATCATTTTATAGGTATTGTTCAACCACAACAGTTTAAGATTAAAATAATGTGTTTGATGAAATTATATGATATTTTTCTTTTAGTTAGATTTGAGTACTCAGAAATGGGGAGAAATTATTTGTTGATAAGAAAAATCTTCTATTTTAATTATTTAAAAAACTGAGTTAAACTGGAAATTGTTTCAAGGTTAATATAATATCTGTTATATATATATATATTATAGTTGCAGTTAAAGAAGCTGTATTCTGTTTCTGTTTAAACTGTGTTCCAGGAGGCATGGTAGCATCAATGATGACAGGATCTGATGCCAATGAAAAGTGGATCTTGTCTAAATTCATCACCCACAATACTAGTAAATATGAAATTGATGATGAACAGTAGGGAAGTCTGTGCTTAGTTAGCCAAGAGTTGTACCACGTTCCGTCTTGCAAACTGATTTTGAGGTCAAACCTGAAACTCTTTCTGGAAAGGAGCTCTTATAACATTTTTACTTTACTTGCACAAGATCTATGTTTATCAAGCAATGATACATGAAAATCCTGAAGCTGGGAAAGAAGATTATCAAGTATTTTTTCAGTATATCTCTAACAAAGGATATATTTTGACCTTTGAAGGTTTGGAACACATTACTGAACAAAGGTTCGAACTTTTGATAGTACTAATTTGCATAATTTACTGATGATGTCACAATAACTACTAGCTTATGTTTTACAGAAAAAAATATTTTAAAGGTAATACCAAATTTACTTTAAAAATACATTATATAAAACAGTAATGATATTGTATATTTAAAAAAAAAATTTACATTATATACACACAATTGATACTATGTGTGATACTCATACAGCTATATACGGTAAGCTTGCATTTCAAAAGCATCCTATTGCAGTGAATTAAAAAAACTGCAACTGACTTAAGCAACACACATATTTATTCAACAGTCAATGTTCCAAGCAGGTTAGCAGTCATATTCTTTTTAACATAAAATTCTTGATTAATTGAATATTACAATTATAATTGTTAGCATATATTTTGTGTTTGATACTTATTCTATCATAACATTTTTATGTCATGTTCACTAGTCATTCAGTACATTTTATTGAAAAAACAATGCAGCTGTTAAACATACTCCCCTTTGCTTCACCATAATTTTCTGCTCTGATGCATGGAAAGAGCTGCTATATATATCATTTTGGTGGTATTTGTGTGTTTATTTTTTAATACAACAACTTTTGTTTAAGTACTGGACACTGTAAAAATTTCTATGTGAGTGACATTTAATGGGCAATTACTGTTCAAGTATTGTAAGGCAGTTGCTGTTAACAAGAAAAAATAATCTAACATTGTTTGAATACTACCTACTGAACTTTCAAATGTTTAGACCTATCTTCAAATTCTTGGCTAGTGAATGAACATTTGAATACAGCCCTAAATGTTTGAAGATTCTTCATATATCGAGGGTTACTCATATGAATGTTACGCATTATTATGATACCTCATATAAGGAAAGGTTAAGGAACCTATGGCAATTTCAATATGTACAGATGGAATACTCTTCGAAATAGCTGCTTGAAAATTATTTTTTGTATTCTAATTTACTGTTTTATTTTTACCTGTATGTATATAGAATGATTATAAGAAATTCTTAGAATAGGTGATATGAATTCCATTTTTCTTAGTAGTGTGTAGTTAATGCAGCTTTGTAAATGATATATATTCTTCATATCAGTTGGGTTTCAAAACATGCATTTTCCATTATTTTTAAGCAATAACTTAAAATATCGTTAGAGTTTGTAAGAAGTTTAAAAGGATATTTCAGACTGGATTTTTAACAAAAAGTAATTTAAAAAACAAACAAACATGAATTTACCTATGAAAACTTTGAATTACAAGTGCAGTTTCTTCCAAATAAATATTATGTTAGAGACTAAGCCAGCACTCTCTTACATGTTCTATTCTCTAGTAATATTAGTGGAACTGTACAGTGTACCTAAACATACAGCTAATTCACTGGTACCACTGATTATGAAGAAGTGAAAGGCAATGGGTTAAGTATCTACAATATATGCTGCTGTCCCTTTGATCTATACAACAGCTTAAATTAAGGAAGGAGACAGTAGAGTATGAACCAACCAAAGATGATGTTCTTTCTAACAGAAGTGTTCAATGCTTTCAACTGTGATGAAACACCTTATAAAAAAGTTCTTGCCAATGCAAGAACAAATAAACATGCCAGCATCAATTAGAGATTTGAAAAATTTAACTTGCCTAATTAATGGATATTTGCAAGATATTAAAATAAAGACATGAAAAAAGTACTGATATAAGAAAGTTGAGTAAAAGGTAAAACGTATTGTATTAAGAATTTAATTTTTAAATCATGCGAGTTAGCTCGTACAATTTGGAGATGATGGGGAATACATTTCTTTTTGTTTTTGATGGTCTGACTGGTCAAAGAACAATTTTTAAGAAACTATCCCTCTTACATCTCAGAGTGCTGTCTCTCAACACCAGAGCCCATACTATACAGCTCCATACACTGTGTCTACATCACTGCTGTACTACAGATGCATACAGCTTAAAAATCTCCATATCCTTATTTAGAATTCAGATTTTCCACTTCTGTGTAGTAGTAAAGTTACAAAGTACCTATAATCCCTGCAAAGTATAAATGTGAACTGTATTGTATCTCTAATACTTCTAGTTATATTGTGGCAAATCTTACTATATTCAGACATATTACCTAGATTGAATAGAAATCTACAGTGTATAAAACAGAAACAACTTTATCTCTTGGTAAGGTTCTAGTAACTTTCGTTCTGGTGATTAATTCTTTTAAACATTCTGAAATGGATAATGATTATACCATGCACTGATATTTAAAGAAATAAGCATCCTTATAAGGGATCAGACTTTTTGACAGTTGCTAATATGGAATGCACATACATGTATTCTCAATCAGTCTAATTTTATATTCTTTAAAATATCTAACTGGCACCTGGACTGTGCACTGATAAACTCCACAAATGGAAGGAGAAGAGTCCTCTCACGTGTACATGAATAAATAAAATATCTAATAGATGATATATACACATTTAAGATTGTAATGCATAAACTTTGGGATTTATAATTACCAATGTTGCCTGTGTGTCGTATATATATATATGTATACACACACAGCTTAAACTTTGAGCAGCAACTATTCACATGTTACATTTATTTATGGCTCTCTGGAACAATTGATAAAATGTTTCACATGTTATACAAGGTGAGTGCAGCTCTGTCAGGCACCAGTGAGGTTATCTTTTTCCTTGAAAAGGCAAATCTAAATAATGACAGACAGTACAAATCATCGAACCTTGTATTCCATAAATGTGTACAATTAAGGATTCTGCTGCTTAACATCAGAATCATACAAAGGTGTAATCTAGCATGGGTTTGAGTTCAATTATCCAAACCCATCCCAATGGCATAAATAATAAACTTTCCCCTATCTTCTAGTGAAAGTACCCAAAAATAAAAAGATAGCAACTGCTTTTAAACATTCCAAGTATGTAACTTTTTTGAATAAAATTACAAAAAAAAATTTGTGTTTTTCAGAAACTCCTAAGAGAAACTACATATTATGCCACTTTTTAGCCCCAGTTGGTGTGAATAGCAAATATTAAATTTGATCAAGGTTTTATTATTATTTATTACTAGTAATAAGGCAGTTTTGATTTGATAGGTTTCTTTTAGTAAATCTGTTCCAAGATGTTTGAATGTAATATTTTTTACTATAAAAAAGATAGCTCCAAGCTGTATAGTTTTGTGTGGGGTCAGTCTTTAGCCAAGTATTATTGTCATGACTATTAGCCTATATAACTACCTCAAGTCTTATTGTTAATTAATTATTTTTTCATTAACAGATAGTAATTACGAATTAGTGTACATCCTATGTTTTGTCAGCTTATCTGTAGGAAGCTTCAAGTAAGCCCCATTTATGGTGGTATGGGTTAGCATTTGATCCTGTGTATTCTTATTAGAAAGGAGGGAGTGGTATCCACTCAAATCATGCTATAACAGAAAATATTTCACAATTAATTCTTAATATCTTGTATGACCTAATGAAAATGTCTGAAAAGCAAGAAGAATTATCATTCACCTAATTATGTCTCCTTAGAGATATGTACTGTTTTTCTGTTGTTTCTTCTTCTTCCAAACACTTGTCAATTGACCGCTATTCCTTCATTTTTCAGCAGATTAACTTGAAACTTGGCAGGGTTATATCTTGGTCCAATATTCCCACACACCTTTCTCATTTTTTTATTTATTTAGGCCTTTTTAAGAATTTTATGGGGTCAAAGGTGAAACAACCTAAAAAATTAATATTTTGGGCTCCTGTATGATCATATTTACAGCAATCAAGATGAAAATTGCCACAAATATAAATTTTCATGTGCCCAACACACTGACATACAAAAAAGTTGGATTTGCCCATTTTGAGCTTTTAGGGGGGGGGGGGGGAGCAGAGCTAACAAAAAAGCATATTTTTGGGGGGTTTTTGGTCAACTACTTGGCTGTATTTTGACCAATGTACATGGGATTTGGTACAAAGATAGTTTTCTACACATTGATAAGCAAAAATGTTGGATTTACCCATTTTTAGTAATTATAGGAGAGGTCAAGATTCTACAAAAAGCATAATTTTAGGGTGTTTTGACTATTACTCTGCTGTATTTCTGCAAAGTTACATGGGATTTGGTACAAAGATACTTTTTTTACATGTCCCAAACAGATATATAAACAATTTGGGAATTTTGCCTGCTAAATTTTCAGGGAGGAAAGCACAATTTGTGGTTTTTATGAAGTATTCATGTGTATGTCAACCAACTTACATGGGATTTGGTACAAAGATAACTTCTTGCTAGTCCCAATCAGTGATAAAGACAGTTTTTGATATTTCTGGTGTTAAAACTTGCCCTGTTGGGATTGCGTGGCAGAGACACACATTGCATTTGCCTGTGAATGTTGGTCTCTTTAATTCACTTAGCAGTGTTGCCCAGTGAAAAAAATTATAGTTCCAGATTAGAACTGTTGGTAGTAAGTTTTGTCAATCATATTTTTATCCTTCCAAATTCTGTAAACCTAAAACAAGATAGCATTAATACAACAGACAGAAGAACAACTTCATAACTTTCTTTTGACAGTCTGATTTTGGAATTTAGCTTCAAAGGACATTTTGAGTTCTTGCATCTACCAAAATGACATTCGTGAATAAATACCAAGACACTTAAAGTTACAAGCTCCTTGTCTAAGAATATCAATCTTAAAACAATTACACATTTATTACTTCAGTGTTTATAGACTTGAATATGGGTTCCTAACATAAGTATAATCAGTTGACAAAAACTTAACCTTTAAAATGTTTTCTGAGCCAAGAGATACGCATACAAAGCCACAAAGTATTTGTAGAATATTTTGAATTTTAAACACTTGTAATCTCTTTTTTTCTTCAAAATGTAAGGATAAAAAAAAAAAAAGTTGTTCAGCGTAAGAAAACTGATGTACAGACTAGCTATAATAAAAAGGACAAGCACAAAATTGTCATTTTATTAGTTTGTGTGTCAATGTATAAGTTTACACGTATACATTTTACAAAATGCATAAATAATAGGTGGAAATACACTTGTATTCATAAACCACATTTTATGTCTAAGTGCAAAATGAGGTCAACTGTTGTGAAGCTTGCCTTTAATACAGGATATTCCAGAAGTCTGGATCCATAGGGAAAAATACACAATGTTTTCTTAATTTATTTATTATTCAAATTGCATGCCATTAACAGCCATACATGTATTAATTCTTGGTATATTGTGCCATCAGGTTATTTTCTTTCCTGAAATATGTACAACTTGCATTAGAAATGTGTTTGTTTAAATTTAAGAATACAATGTCTATTTTTCCCTATGGGTCCAGACTTCTGGGACATTATGTATGTTTGATAATATAGTGCAGTCTTTTCACAGTTTATCCATAAGGAAGTACTTTACAAAGTGATGTGGTACCACAAGCCCAATCAGTGTGCTACCAAACTTAAAAAACACAGCTGACACCTAATATTTCAAAAATGCATTTTTATTGAAGAAAAAAAACAGTAGTTCATTACAAAGATTTCTCTTACACACCTATTGTGTGCACATAAGACTACAACACCTGACAAGATTAGCTTAAAAACTAATTACCACTGAGAGTTTTATTGACTCAATAGTTTGGTAATGTATAAAGTACAACTAAACTATTAAAATTCTGTATTATAAAATAATTAAGTTTTAAATTTTGTACTTTCTATCATTTGGCAGTGTGGCTGTTATAGCCAATTTGTCTTGGGCCAAAGCAGTACTATGTCAGGTAGAAGCAATATTACACCTGTTTCAATTCACATATTTGTAAACTTTACGCAATATTTTTTCAAGTTTACTGTTTGGTATTTTAAAGGGGTTAACTGACTACTTAAGTTTAAGTTTGTAACAAGGTGCTAATTTTTTTTTTACAAAGTCATAATGTAAGTTACAATCTTATCAATAACTAAAGTAACTGTACATTTAAATGTTAATTTGCTTTGCTGAAATTTGCACAATGCTACATGAAAGCTATCCACAATGACTATCCATAACTTTGAAGCAATGTACTAGAAGGAAGGCATGTAGTCGACACCACCTACCGCCAGCTCTTGTTAGACTGAATAGTGGGATTTTATCGTAAACCTTATAATGCACCTACAACCCCAAAGTATGAGATACAATTATTTTATTTTTTTGGCTGAAGTTCATACACCTCACAAATCTTCTGAATCAACTGTGTTAAATTATTTTAATAACTGCACTGATCATATAAACTTTTATTACTTTTTAAGTATATTTTTCTATTTTTATAATAAAGATTGGCCAAACCTCACGATATATTGTTGTTAAAAATATTGTTAACATTGAGGGTACTCAAGTCTTCACATGAACATAAGTTCCCAGAATTCATTTCCCTGTGGTTGACACAGCAGATAGCCCAACGTGGCTTTGCTCTAAAACAACTGAAAAAAACAACATAAAAGTATATTTAATTGCTATGTTCATTACCAGATCAATTTTTAGTTATGTTCTAAGCAGGTAGCTTGCTCTGATTGTAAGTCAGTATTAATTAATAAATGACAGGTTATGCAATTTAACTGGAAAACTACTAATCATTTAATAAACCTACAACTTGTTTTTTTATATTCTTACATTATTGTTTGTAGTTGTAGAGATATGAGGTTTTTGTGTATATATTTTTTAATATCCAGGAATTCTGACTGAAGTGAGTTTTCAAGCATTCAAAATAGGAATAAAGGAAAGGCTTTTTGCTGATTATTTAATACACAGGTTAGTTCATTTTTGGTCATACTGGTCACATGCACAAACTTTCTATGTTAAGTACAAAAAAATACTTGTCAGATTTATCTGTAAAGTATCAACAAGGAAGGTATCATAAACTTAGTACTTTAAGGAAATAATCTTTCAAAAGTACGATTTTAGTTCAGCTGGAAAGCTCAAGTAATTAAACATGCTTCACTTACACATTATGTACTTGGATAATGAAACTTTCAAAACCAGTGTTTCTACATACATTATAATTTCAGGGTAAATTCAAACAGATACCCACTCAGTTTTTTTAGACACTAGACAAAGAAGGGATAGATTATTACGAGTTATGTATTTTAATATAATTTTCTGATTAGCATTGCTTAATAATTGTATCTTAATATTTTGTGATTTAAGAGGCTCCTAAATTTTCTGACTGTATTTTACTTGTAAGCTAAAAGGACATTAAAGGTTAAAATTAAAATCCACAATAAGGTAAAATCTTCTATTTCAGAGAATGTCAACTTGCAAGGTATCATACTAGCCAGTTTTTTGTAAAATTTCAACATTGCTTGAAAGTGTGATGCATTTTATTATTTTGAATATGATACTAGTTTTATCACCCATTTACCCAAATTTTGTTTGTTTGTTGAATTTTGTGCAAAGCTACTTGAGGGCTGTCTGCACTAGCTTAACTTAATTTTGAAGTGATAGACTAAAGAAAAGGCAATTAGTTTACACCATCCACTGCCAACTCTTGAGCCTATTTTTACCAACAAATAGTACAATTCATGTTCAGGGATAGAATTTGAACTCTAGACCCACAGATTGCGAGTTGAGTGCCCTAACCACCAGACTATGCCAGTCCATCCCAAACTTAAGATCAGCTGCTGTTTAAATATGCATTAACTGATATTATTTTCTAACAGTTCGTTTAAAAAAAAATCAAATTAAAATTTTTATAATTTCAAACAAGTTAGTGCAAAGTAGTGATACAATGTGTGTTTCTCTTCAAACATGGAAGTATGTTAAAGATGAACATCACAAAATTTAAGTTAAAAAAAACGTTATGATCATGGACTCTTATTAAAGAAGTTAATTCTCAACAGCTTTCTACTGCATCTAACTAGAAATCTTTTTAAATTTTATGATGACCCTTTAGTTGAATGTAAAACAACTATTATTACTTGTATGTTCCATCAAGAAACTGATATAAAAAGAGCTTAAGTGATTTTAAAGACACAACATTTTATTATTTCATTCAGTTATTATCAGTTAGGCCTAAAAGAAAGGTAGGTGGTTCTGGTTTCCTGAAAAACAACAAATGTAGGTAAGGTAGTAATTTGTTTTATTTTTTAAGCCAAGTATTTTCAAATGAAAGTGCAAATATTTTTTGTCTCATTAAGAGAATAAAAATGCAAAAAACTTTTTGGGTTGGCAGCAAAAACTGGAACCACCTTTTTTGCCTTACAAAAAATTAAGCATACATTGTAAAATACAACTCCTGACTACATTTTATAAACAAGAATGCTCACAACAGTCAAACAATCCCTTTTAACCAGTTTTAATTCAAAAGTACTATTAATAACAATAAGTTGACTATTATATTATCCTGTAATAGATACACTGAACATTTTGCAGAAGTTTTTTTACTGTAGGAATGTGCTTTGTGAACTGTGTCACATGATAAAAAATATCTTTTACATTTCCATGAGAATGCAGTTCAAAACTTTTACTATTCAAATTCATACCATATGTAATCTGTTCTTAAAGATCTATTAGTTACATATTTGCTTGATACACGCTTTCAACTTACATGAGCTGAGGATGAGAATTACTGGAGGATTATATTTTGGTATAAAAATAATTTAGATTTTTCAATATATCACAATAAAATTAATTATATAATACAGACAGGAGGTATCAGCCTACATTTGCCACATCATCAGTATAAAAAACTATTGATGCAAATCAAATATAAATTCATATCAGATAACTAGGAATCACCTCTTTGGAACTTCTTTTACAAAATGAAAAATAAATGCAACAAAGTTACTTGTGGATAACTGAAAACAATTAATTAATATATATATATAACAATGTACATTTATAAATATATTCTGGAAAATAAACATTCAGAAAACTTGATCTTTATTTCATAAACTGAATGAGAATATTTATTATTGTGAAGTCAGAAATTAAGATTGAAAACTTATTTGATAGGTGCAGTATTAACATATGTTGTATCAGTTGCATGAAACTCAAGACAATTTTAAATGACCTTATAATTTAATCCGGCTGGGTCACATGTAAACTCAGAGATTCTAAAATAATTTAGAGCATGTACGTGATTAATCTCGTGTTTATCACCAGTACTATAAAATTAAGAGTATGAAAGAAGTAAAATACCATCTGTTCTAACCTTAGTAGTCAAGTACAACTAAAACTGTTGAAAATATTATTAATAATTAACAATTTTACCTTTGTTAATACACCGCATGTTTAATTTCACAACCAATAATGAAAAATAAACAAAAAACACAGAAATGTCACTGTACTAATAATAGACATGGGGGGAAAAAATACAAATATACACCACATGATCTTTTCTTTTGCTTTATTTGAAACGTTGGCCAGCTACTGTCCTGTTTGTTGCAAAAATTCTTCAAAGGCTGCTTGCATTTCCTCATCCATATTTTCTCCTGGATCCTCAGCCCTAAGCAAATAACAGAGATATTACTAATATACATGATTAAATCATAACGTGTAGTTTTATACTAAGTTTCATTTGTTAGTTATTTTATTTATATGTAAGATATACAAGACAGACTAATGATAACTGTTATTTAGGGTGACCCCACACAACAGTCAAGAAATAGTGTGGAAAAAAGGGGACAAATTGCATACAAGTTTAAGTAAACATGTGCCTGTAAAAACAACAAACAAGTAATTTATATATAGAATGAAATGATAAATTAGAATATAGTTAAGATACCTTTGGTGGACCCTATTCTTACAGTAGAGAAGCATTACTATTAAAAATTAATGGCAGATTTTATCTTTTTTAAGAAATAAATAAAAAAGTGGATTCAAATTGCATGAAAGCACATCTCTGGACATCAAGTTACAAAAAATGCCTTTAAAGAGAATGCTGACCAACACCTTTAGAACAATCAGATGCTCAACACATGCTTCACACAAGCCTGGAGAAAGAATGATAAATCATAACATTTTATCAGTTATTGCATGAGATACTGAGTAAAGCTATAGTTAAATAACAATGCTCACATAAGAACTGGGGTTCGTAAAGATGCTTGTGAACCTGTAAAAGTATTTTACTGCAAAATTTTTTGACAAAGCCCTTTGAAAAAAAGTAACTTTTAGTAAAAGTAAACAAATGATGAATAACCAATCACTCTCCATGAAAACAGTCTCCACCTATCATCATACAGTGTTTCATAAATTCAGGGTCTATAAACAAACACTTCTCTATTTATGTCTGTGTACAGCATTCACCTGGCTATTGTTAACCCAACAGTCAAGGAATCACAAACAGATGTTTTAAATTCAAGCCACTAGCTATGTTCAAATTTTGCCCCAATACTTTCAACATTAAATGAAGTGATTATGTCATTTTAATCAATTTTATCCCAATTTAGTTGAAATTAGTGACTAATGGCTATGGCAATAGCTGTACGATCTTTCTAACAGTGATGTAAAAATAAAACACATCCAATTCTATACAAGGAGATAAGAAAACTCACTCAACATACTGAAAATTCAGTATTATCAGATATTTTTATTTATCATTATTAATTTTATTTTTACAAACAACTAGCATATCAAATTATTGTAAGAGTTCAGGAGTTTCATATTAAGTAATATTATTATTTTTTACACACTGTTCATGCAACCTTTCACTGGGCAAAACTAAAATCTCCCTGTAAGAGATAATGTGAATTAGTGCTTATTCTGAGAAGAAAAATCAGTACATTATGTGTGCTGCTACAACTTTGTTACAGACAATGTTTAGCAAATTAAAGCCCACACACACACATATCAATATATATATATATCTATGTCCTCCCATTCCTACAGATTTTCAAAAATGCAGACAATGAAGATATAGTCTGTGAAAATTGCTATATTTTGAGTTTTCTTAAATTATTCTGTTCATTCTAAAGCTTCCATTAATGTACCTTAAGTATTTCTATGATAGATGTGAATGGAAACCTGGAGAAAATCATTAAATGACCCACTTTGAGTGAAAAGGTCTTCTCATATCTCAATATTTGTTAGTCAGTTTATCCATTCTTCACTAAAAGCACTCCATTTCTTTTATAATTTGTAAATCGTTAACTTGTGAGTTTGACTGACCTTGAATATCTAGTCTTAAGCTGTTAAAATTTGACTGTGAGCACATAAAAAACTTTGGAAAAAGTCCTAAAATCCAAAGTCACTTGGTAGTAACTTTCACACATATAAATATATTACATTACATAATTTAAAAACAACAAGGGACATATTGGTCCAGCTAGGCCATCCCATCCTCTAAACTTTAAAATAAAATACTCAAAGTTAGCCCTTATCATTCAGGGCTAACTTTCTTAAATTAACTGTATCCACCACATCTGAAAGCAACCAATCTCAAAGGCCAACCACCCTGTTTGAAAAATAAAGCTGAAAATGGCTACTACTCTGCCAGAATTTATACTTGTGTCCCCTAGTTCTACCATTCTCACCACTAACTACAAAAAAAGATGATACTTCAACACTATCAATTCCTTTAACAATCTTAAACACTTAAATCAGGTCCCCCTGAACACTTCTTTTATCAATTGAAAACAATTTCAGAGATCTTAACATGCCCTCATATGACAACCTTTCTAACCCATGTATCACCCTAATAGCCCTCCTCTGAACCCTTTCCAACAATTCAGTGTCCTTCCTAAGGTAAAGCACCCAAGACTTAACACAAACTTCAAATGTGGCCTAACTAATGACCTATATAATGAAATTATAACCTCTTTAAATTTTTATTCAGTATTTCTGTTGATACAACATAAAATCCTATTTGCTCTGCCACTAGTGCAAGCACATTGCTTGGTTGGTTTAAGAGACTAATCAACTAGCCAAGTTTCATCGTTCCATTAAAAGTAACACTTACCTATTTCCTTCACCATTCATTATACTTGAATAACTGTAAGGGCTACATGTATTTTGTAAAAAGGTGGCTTCTTCTGAAGAAATTGGCTGTCCATCTGGTCCATAAAATACTGTTTCACACTAGAAAGGAGTAATGTTACCTAATAACTTATACATTATTATAACACACTAGAAAAAAAAAAAAAACTTACTCACAACACCACTTCATTTGATTTATTCAAACACTGTAGCATGAATGCAAGAAGCCCTGAACAACAATTTATTATAACACTTTGTACAATAATATGACTGTAGTGGATTCGGAGGTTTCAGATAAACCTTTCCTGAATTTTTAATGTAATCCCATTCCCATGGGTATTTTTCATGAAATGGCTCTAAAGGTGTTCAATTTGTTCACAGAAGTGGCAGTGTAACTTAAGTTGAAATACTATAACTTGGTTCTACACTGTAATTGAACACATTACATACTCAAAATAAATGGTATTTTAACAGGGTTTACATTGCATCTCGCTAATAACAATTTCAATTCACTCTATCCTCAAAACATTTTAGGTATTAAGATAAATAATGGAAAATTAAAAATATCAGTGAGATTTCCAACGCTATTGTAACAGCTGAAAACCTTCCTACTAAACTTAGATTTTTTTCATATTTTTCTAAAAATATATGAGAAACAATAACAAAATGTCTGAAATTTTTTTTAATAAAAAAAAAAAGGAAAAGTGGATGTTTCATTAGTAATGAAGGAAACTTAATTACCTCAAAAGTGAGATTTGTTTTGATAAAGTCCCGAGGTTATTTTGAAACTAAAAAGCGTAGAATTTCAATCACATGAACTGCAAGCTGATAAAGCACTAAGAACTCAGTATAAATAGGAACAAAATCCTTTTATACAATCTAAGAAAAACTAGCTATTCATATACATACCAAATAATTCTCTGTCTTGGTAGAGTCTTTCGGCACAGCAGGTGAAGATACTACCCTACCCCAGTCAGAAGCTCGTAAGTCCACAACAGACAGCAACAAACTCTTAATGTTACTGAAAAACAGGCCAATAAGAAACTAACCACAAAGCAAGTATCAAAAGTATACACTACAGCTTCCAAGGAGTCAACATTTTTAAAACTAGGAGCCACTACTGCACAGTAAGTGCTTTAGAAAAAGGGTACTTCAAATCATTTGACTATCACCTGGAATCCTCAATATGACGCATATTTATAAAAATACATTAGTCTTTATGATTATGAAGATCACTGTTGAAACAGAATTAAATTGAGTTTTCGAATATATAGTTTGCTGGATTTAACACACAACAATAATTTTTTGTACCTGTAATAGATTAACATTTATGTATAAATTTTCAGTAAAATAAGTTTTAACTGCAGTGTAAATATTTAGCACATTATCTCATGTTGTTATAAAATAATCTTAAAAACTGTCTTTCCTTTTGGATCATTTTAATAATAGTTATAATATTCCTTGAAATGGATGAAAAGATTATATAAGTTATGAAATATTTCATTACAAACTGATAGTCCAAATCAAATCCTGCAGATGTACTTGTATTACGATACACTTTCACTAAAATATTTTACTGACAAAATATATCTCATTGAATTAACAACAGACAACTATTAGAATGTAACCACAGTAATATTAAGATCTAACACATTAATTTAATATATGTATCCTAATGCAGGATATTCCAAAAGAAATCTTACTACAAGATGTAAAGGATAGCACCAAGTTAACTTTATACAAAAAAAAAAACGTTCATGTAGATGCATAATTTCACGTTACAGACTTCTACAAAAGGGTTTGTTTTTTTGGAAAACAAGAGGTTGAGTATATTATATTAAAACAATTTTTGAAGCCTCATCATGTTGCCATGTCACCACATCTCTGGTCATGTTCTATCTGACCTCCATGCATCTTGACAACAGCCTTGAAGTATAGTTTCTTTTGCAAAAGGCTCCATCATAAAGGTGTCAAATTTGAAGCACAGAACTCCTCCAAGCAAACTTTCCATAATCCATCCACCATATGAAAATAACATTCTCTCAGTACCCATTTTAACAGTCTAATTGCACAGAAATCCACAGGTGCTGCATTCAGCAATTTGACTAGTGTGTCTTTGTATGAAATAGCATGAATACCTGTTTCATTCTCCACCTACTTAAGGTGTGTTATGGTTGAAAGGACAACTTGTATACACATGACTTGTGTTAGTTTTACAGACAGAGATCCTTCTTAGATATGGATGGCTTTTTGTTTTGATTTTGTGAATTCTCACCTCTTACAGGATGCCACACTTTGCTTACCACAATTCTATGACCTTAGGGTATATTTTGAATTGGAAAGGGCTGTTACATACCCTTCCTAAAAGCAATGAGTTTTTGATGGAATTGCACTAGCTGTAAAGTGTCAAACAATGTAAGATAGTTCTGATACATTCCATTTCAATGCTTCTTTATCTCAGCTGTGTTTGTCATGTGACATGTTGATTTACATATTCAAAATTGTTATAATATACTCCACCAACTGTATATTTTGTGCATATCTATTCAAAGGCTATCTATGCTAGCTAATTTTAATCTCGAACTGATAGACTAGAGGGAAAGCAGGTATTCAACTGTACCCACCATCAACTATTGGGCTAATACTGACTGAAAAGTGTGTTTTAAAAGTAACCCTTATAATGTACCCACATCTTCAAAGAAACTATTATCAAAGTACATAAAAAAATATTTAACAGGCTAAAATATTGTTTCCTGGTTGTAAAAATTAATTGTAACATTTACCATACAGAAAAAATTATACCAATTTATCTGGCACAAGATTTGATCTAACAGTTGTAAGTGATCAAATGTCAGTATAATGTCTTTTTCTTGATGAGTTCATATTATATCATACAAGCTTTAAACTAAACACCTTTTGTGACTAGCCCTATATGTGAATGCTATTTTAAAAAAGCCAAAATTATAGATATATTTGGAGTACATTTGAACAACAGATGTAATAAACACCAACAATATATCATAATCACCTTTTAACATAACAGGTGACAGTAATTTCTTTAATTTTCTTTATTATTTTATCCATCTCAGGAGCAGCTTTTTCTTCACTAACTTGTCGTTCATGGTCTTCAAGACTTGCACCTGTCAACTATCATCATTAACAATAACAATTATTATAACTTCCTGGTATACAGTTTTTTGATGAATCTACTCATTTTGCTGAGAAAAAAAAAAAGATGATAAACATTAGATATAAAAACATATAGCTAATGAAAACAAACGTTTTACAGTTTAAAAATAATTTAATATACCAAACCCTATAAGAAGGGAAACAACATAACTGTAAAGAAAGACAACAAAATTTTTAAAAATTAAAATCTGCATTTTTTATTCATGCTTTTACTTCTTTTTATCAGTGTTTTATTTGTTGTTTGTTGAATTTTGTGCAAAGCTATTCAAGGGCTATTTGCACTAACCGTTCCTAATTTTGGAGCAACAGTCTAAAGTGAAAGACATCTAGTCAACACCAACTTGTGGGCTACTATAATTGAATAGTGAGATTTGACTGTCATTCTTATGACACATCTATGGCTACAAGTTTAGAATGTGATATATTTTTTTCCAGTGGTAACATGGTGAAAACCAAGGAACTTCAGGTCTACAGTACAGCAACCTAACCACTATGTTGTGCTTACTCTTTTTAAGTTAAATTCTTTTTAACTGGTTGAAACTTAAAACCAAGGATTTTTGATAATAAAGCCCTGCAGATCATTGTTGATTTAGAGTATTATAAAGAGACATTTTACATAAAATAATATCTACTATTTAGTATGAAACTCACAAGGAAAAAATAGTTGAAGTGACACTAGGGATATTTGAAAATTTTGTAACATCAAATTTGAAAAACATAATTTGTGTTTACAACTCACCTTTAAAACTTGACACACACATTTCAAGTTATTTTCAGTTGGATAATTCAGAAGGACGTTGAGTAATTCTGTAAGAGATTTTCCAAGGATTCCAAATATCTCTTTCCCTTCTCCAATCTAAGGTAATGAAGCCATGAATGTAACAAACAATTTAGAAAGCTACAGCTACATGAACCAAAAAAAAATTATCATACGTTTGACAAAACTTCTGATTCAGCAATGCCTATTAGTCATTAAAACAGCACTCTGAATTTATAGATACATATGACTAATCATTTTATTTGTCAAGTTTAACTTAATAGCATGTTCACTAGTGTAGGATGGTAAGTATTTTGAAACAAATTGTGTGACTTCAGAGGTGATAGCCTTCTTGAGTATTTATTATAAGTGCTAGAACCAATAATTAAACTTTTTTTTGAAACTTTTTTTAATGAAATTATCCATAACCACAGGCAACAATGCATAATGTATTAACCAAAATTAGTATATCCATGTGTCATTATGTTTACAATATGCTTCAATATAAAGCTTTTATTACAAATTATTTCTCCCAGAAGCCTTATCAAACACACTAATTCTTGGTGAAAAGTAAATCTTCTATTAATTTGTTTGTTGTTTAAATACTGTTAAAATAATAATGTAACAATTTCTGATCTAAAGAAGAACAAAAGTATCATTAGGAACACGTGAAAAACAAGCTGATTAAGCAACTTCTTGAGGAAATCTACCAAGTTGAAATACAATTGGTGAGTTTAAGGTTTAAAATTAATTTTATTATAGTGAGATTGAATGTTGAAATACATTGCTAAGTTCTTTTTTATAAACTTTTACTCATACAAAACCCCTCAGTGGTTTTTGAATATAATCTGTGTGTCAAAAAAAGTATTAGTAGTAAAAATTAAAATACACTTTGCAAACTTATATTGGTGTACAAAGTCTGTTTTAATGATTATCGCTTACAATATGAATACACATATATTTTCCTAAGATAATGATGTAAAACTGCCTTTCTCAAAAAAGTGCATTTTTATTGTTGACAAATTGTATTATTATTATTATTATTATTATCATATGTGAAGACTTCACATGTTAAAACACATTTTCGTTTGATACATTTATAATACAAACTGTTTCTTTATGCAAGGTAAATTTCTTTACATTACTGATGTTAAAGCTATTATTAGGCAACACACATAAGAAATGCATAAAAAAAAACTAATAACCTTTCGAAACAAAAATCTAAATTACCTCTAACTGTGAAAAAAGTTCTCCAACAAAAATTGCAAATCCTCTAAGATATGTTCCACCATCTGATCCTTCAAGAAGTTCATCATGTCTCTGGTGCTCCTGGAGACATCTGAGAAAAAGTTACATGGTGAATTGAAATCTTGTTTGTTTATTTGATTTTTTTTTTACAAAAAAAAAACTTTCATTTTCAAAAGAATTGAGTTGCTTATAGAATAAGACTTTTTTTCAGTTTACAGGACTGTACACATACATTAATACATGTGTGAATTGTTGTTAACAGTTTCACATGTATAAGTTGACTGTACATACAACCTTCCAACAGCTAATCTCACACCAGGTGTAATCTAGTTAATGAATGTTTCTCAAACTACCTGAATTTGTATCTTGGTGGATCTCAATGGGATCTATACATTTTTGCTGTCACTTCCTTTCCATAATTACACACTTTTTCATGGATAACCTACTGATAACTGCTGTGGCAGACTTTAACATTAGTCTGTACTGTGCAAAATGCTACAAATGATCAGTATGTATGTATGTATGTATGTATGTATATGTGTGTGTGTGTGTGTGTGTGTGTGTGTGTGTGTTACAGAGAGAGTGGAGGGGGGGGGGATATATTTAACTACTTTTTACACTAAATCCTGGTGAAGTGTTTAACAGTTTTGTAATACTTATATTTAATTTTGTTTTACATATGACATTTGTTAAGGTACACACAACCTAGTAACAAAAAACTGTTTGACACTATTCTTTCAAGTTATACTGTTTTTCTTTTACTTCTGTAAAAAGGATTTTCTTCCATAATAAAAAAACAAAGTAAACTCATTTTATTTAAAGTAAGAAATAATAAAATACTAAATATTATAGAGTCCAGATTATCCAAATGCTTTAATCATTACAGGAATACATTCCAATGACAAACCTCGAATGAAAAATTACTTGAAATGTTAAGTATTTCCTTCCCCCTTTCAAAAACAGCAGCTGACAAGTTTTCTGGAAACAAGAAACTCTAACATAAGAGCTTTATCACTCCTACATCAAGGTATTTATTTTTCAATTAAACATCAAAACTGAAACAAGTGATTCTACTCACATACATATCTGTCAAATCACAAAGAATCACCAATGGGCTGACATTTTTTAGGACAACAAGAACTCTATCAGACAGAACATACAAACTAAAAGGGCTTTCCAGACTGGAAGGGTATCACAAAGATTCTGATTTTTTTCCTTCTCACTGTTAAAATAAATTGCAAAAAACTTGAAACAAACATTTTTAGTATTTCTGTAATTTTTTTTAGATTGTGAAGTTTTGGATTTTTTTTGTGAGAGATTGTTTTTGGGGACGAATTAAAAATACTTCATTTTATCTTAGAATTTAATTTATATTATTTATCAGAAAGTTCCATTTTATACATCCAGCCATTTTCAAATCATTCAATATTCATTAACATATTTCTTTTGGTATTTTATTTTGCCAGTTTAAGCTGCCACCTCTTACAGCTATAAATCACAAAAAACATGACAAAACTTCATAAAGATTTGATGACCTACAACCTCATATTTCAAAATGGCAACACCCTAACCTTCGTAAGATGTTGTACTATGATTTTTGCCAACAATATTCTTGGTTGAATTCAATTTGTCTAATAAATATGGGTTTTCAATAAATGGTAACTTCTTTTATTTGTATGTATTCTTTGAATACTATAAACCTAACCATGATATTCAATATAAAAAAGGATCTGTCATTTGAATAGTTTTACATCGCTTACTGTATTCAGTAATGAAAAGAATATCAAAAGAAACTATAAAAACTTTCCAGATCTATAGTTTGTTCCCAAGTGTTGTAAATCTTACATAAGGATCCTTTGTTCAATCCTACAGGACTTCTGGGTAGTTAATATGTTGACAAATCACAAATTACTGCTACAACCACTTTATTTACTCTATACTGACATAGTTAAATTAGAATCTCTTTCATCCAATCATTTTTATCCATTTGTTCTAGCTATTTTCACAGCTACATTTTACTAATAACTGTTCAGATCACATGCTGATATTATAAAAGGTTGGCAACTAAGGGCTGAAGAAATAAAACTACTAAAAGAGAAGAAAAATGACTTGAAAATCAAGACATGAATCATTATATGTTCAAGTGATAATAGCTACACTTTGGATGGATAAACAATTCTAAACATGTTGATAAATATGTTGTTTGCAAGCAAAAATCCAAGGAGCTACTCAGAAATGAAAGTTCAAACATATCTTTCATTTTTGTTGTGTAATACACAAAGTACATATTGTATACTAAAATATTATTCATGAAAAAGATTTTTAAATGGAATTAAAATTACATTTTTTACATATATATTGCTATTTGTAGTGCACTCAACATCTGAAAGATACAAATTGGATGCAATAGGTTAAAATGACTTATCAAAAACTAAGATGGGGACCAGGAGAAAACAGCATACCGTTTTCTGCCCACTTGTTCAATCATAAAAAGAAAATAATAATGTAGGGAAAAGAAAAGAAACACTCAGTTCAATACATATTGGTAATGTTCTGTTACACTTTACATATTAACAATGTAAACTTCTAACCTTTGATGTGAAATACATCAAAGAAATAACAAATACTTCACATTTTTTTAATGATAGCAAGTATTAACAAACATCTTAAGACAGAATAATTTTCAATACATCATTCATAACTATTTGAAACATTATTTTATGTTAAATAATGTTTGCTATCTAAATGAGTTCTTGGTTTGTAGTCTTCTGAATTTTATCATACATAATAACAGAAGGGAATCATTTTAAGTAAAACTTAAAGGAACTTAACAGTCTGAAACTACATACTGAGGTTAATAATTAACAATCTTGACATACATGTATAAATAGTTTCCCATAGGGTCTATAATGTGGTTTTAACATATAATTAGAATTCTTAAACAACTAGTACAATTCTATACTTTAAGATAATGATTTTACTGTCATTTTCCAAGAATCCGTACCTCTGTAGAAGAAAATGTCTGAAGTTTCCAAAGGCAAACTGTAAACTCTGAGAAAGGTGGTTACAGAGTTTTGCAGCACTGTACCTAAAATTGGGTTCTGTAATTGCCTACAAGAGAGAAATAAACCTTATACCGTAAACATTAAGAAAAATATACAATGAAACATTGAAAAGTTTTATATTAAGTCACACTATGTTATCTTCTTTGGTACATTGTTTGCTAAGGGAGCACAATTAATTTCTTAGTTAATAATAAAAAAATTAAAGAAAAGCACCTAAGTGTGTTAAAGGATATGTAAAGACACTAGATACCCTAATATTATAGCAGAAACTTTTGTTCCAAATATTAAGCAAGTCATATGTATTGAACAATATGTCCTTAAAACCTATTGCTAAAACTCTTCCACAATATTAAACAAAAATCTATTACACAACTTCAGTTTCATTACACAGTGTATAATAAGTTTAAAAATGCTTTTTAAAAGAGCAACAGATTACTTTGTAGTTACAATTCACATAAACATAGTACTCTTCTAGCAGAAGTTATAAAACCAACTTTATCTGAATTTCATTCTTTGGATTAAAATTATCATTTATTGTCAATAACTCAAAATGCAATATCTGTTTATTACTTATTTTTTTTATAACTGCCTTAGAAATTTTAACTTTTCCAAATGAAAACAGAATAAGCAGCTTTTTCTTTGTAATATTTCTTCTAAGAATATTTTATTTTTCTGTCCATAAGTACACATTTAGCCCCAGTTTCATTGTCTGTAATCACCTTTTTCTGTTCTTAGCAGCTAATTGAATTTTTTAAATGTTTTATACTTTGATTAGAAAGCCAGTAAAATTACAGTAGTTTTGAAAAATTCTATTCTAGTGCCTGAAATATATTTTGTTTTCTAAAATGCACATTTTAAAGTAATATTAATCATGTTATGGAGAACCAACATAGTATGAAAAAAATTAGTACAAAGGAAGTATGTTTCCAAGTGCAAATAAGCCTCAATAGTTAGGTAAGCATTAAATTTCTTGTTTTTTATGTCTTATTTTTTACTTATTATTATATTTTTTAAATTAAATAAAATCTAAAAATTACAAATGTATTAGGTTAGATAATAAAAATGAAAAAAATTAGGTAAAAAAATTTCACAAGATCAATTCAACCTAATTACATCACATGACTAACCTGATCAGCTGTTTATGCTAAGTTTTCTTACCACAGTTAATTGCCTGTCACATTCTTTGATAGGGTCTAATAGGCATCATGAAATAATAAAACTAAAAGCAAGCAACAGTGAAAGAAAGGGATAGGCAGCCAAGGCTGTGTTGATAAAGAATTGTAATTGCATTAATCTGCAGTCATTCCAGAAAGAAAAAGTTAGTACTAGAATAGAGAAAATAAAATATAAAGTTTTACTAAAAAAAAGTTCTGGTAGTAATTTAAGAGGTCCTAGAGGTAATGCAAATAAAATATGAAAACTGTATGATAAAAAGTATTTTTATTCTTAACACAAACATCGCCTTTTACTCAGTCACTCATTAAATATTTTATAAATACTTTATTAAAAATTCTGATTATTTTGTGTACAAAAGACTTGTAATTAAAAATTTTACTAAAAACTTGCAAAATCTCATGAAAATACACTTAGTACAATCAGAGTTATAATATGGTTATATGTATAGTTACTTTTGTTCAGAATTATACATAAAAATAAGAAATTTAGTATTTATCTAGTTGAAACCTATTTGTACTTAGGAATGTACTTCAGTGAGACTACTTTTTTTTCCAGTTATAAGGTTATTCATAAAATAATTCATGTTACTTTCAAATATGCAATTGTTAACACTAAAGATATAACATAATAATGTTTTAAGAGAAAACTGGTCCTATTGGTCCATTTCGGCTGTCCCATCCTCTAAACTAAAACTATTAATAAATAAGTTTGAAAAAAAAAAGTCTTAAAGATGGGGGATGGCGAGAAGTGGTAGAGGGAAGAGAAGTGAGAAAAGAGAGAGGTGGGGGGGGGGCATGGTGTTGGGGAACGAGAGTGAACTCAAGAAACTGTGAGAGACAAGAAATTAAGAAGGAAAGATTGGTGTTTGGCAGCTTTGCCCCAAGTCTCCAAGGTATTAGTAACACTCAAAAATACTTCAAGGCAAAGAAAACGAGTCAGACAGAAGTCAAAGAGGTAAGAATGGGGAAGATAAATAGTAGAGAGAAGAGTATCACTTTCCAGAAAGTCTCAACAGAGGTTCCAAGAAAGAGGAGAAAAAGAAGACAAAACCCTGACCAAGGCATTGAAAAAAAAAAAGTACATCCCCAGAAACACTATTGATATCACAGGGTAGGGCTTCAGATATGAAGAGAGGGTAGGTAATGAAGGAAATGGATAAGAAAAAGGAAAAAAATTAACTGCTAAAGAGTGTTACTGGAGACAAGGGATCAGTCCTCCCAGTGGGTATATGAGACTTGGAAATCCAAGAATGCCAATAAGCCATGGCAAAGAAATCCAGGAGTCAAGGTGGACGAATAAAGCTGACCCAGGAAGATGTCAACATGACCTCACATGCTTGGAGAAGAAGTAAAAACCAAATACTCCTTTCAGAGTGAGAGTAATCTAGAAAGGAATGGTAAGAATCAAAAGACAATGAAGAAATGGAGGAGGAACATTGTCCTAAATAGTGCAAAGAGGCAAGGAAAGCAAAGAATCCATGACATAATGAACTATGACAGTAATGTCTTCTACAGTTAAAGAGAAAAACTGATTAAGTTTAAACTGAAAAAAACATCCATTAAAGACAGTGCTGAGGATAAGAATGAAATTAATTTCAAGTGCAAGTGCTAATGGGGATCAACTACACATGGAGAATGTGTCACCCTCCTATTGGTGGAGGATTATTGTCACATGATGATTGCATCATGCACTAGTGCAGTTCATGTTTTAATATGTCTTAGCTCAAGGCTAGTGGTATGCATAACATCTCAATGGCAGAAGTGCAAGGAATAGCTACTGTATGCAGAAACATATGACCTGTTTCAGAACTACCCTAATTTATTCATAAACAAGTTTAAAAAGTTCCATCACTGTTTGGAACATTGACTTCATTTAACACAAAACAATATTTTCTTGGAAACAGCTGTCTCTGACCAATAAAACTAAGCACACAAATGTAATGGGCCCATACATTTAAGTTTGCTCTTTCTATTGGTCATAAGCATGTCCAACAAATAAAAAGTGTTATAGATAAATTTGTTCAAAGCTATAGTAGAGAGGAGGAGCATCACTAGTAAGTAGGACAAATTTATTTATATCTCAGCAAATCTAGAATGTGGAAGGTTCCATTTTATAGTTTGACCCACCAATATCTACAAAGAAGAAAAAGGCAAGATTGAGAAGATATTTAAATACTTCCTTCGAAAGTTAGAAATTAAAACTCAGATAATATAAAAATTTGAATTATACTCTGTTTTGATGCAAGGCTTATTGACATACATAAAGATGTTTAATAAATTTTGAATACACCTCTGTAAAAATGTGATATGTGTACTTCAACCCACCATGTACATAGTTACTAATAAGTAAAATTATATAAAATGTATTTAACTTGTACACAATTTATTTATTTATTTATTTCACAATGTTCATTACAAGATCAAATAAAAATTACAGTTACATGCTTATAATGCAAACTAGCAAATATAGCTTAACCCTACCACTACCGGCTGTTAATTCTTTAGTACGTAACATCGCTATTGTCATATTTTGTTCCAAAAATAAAACTAGTGGATGAAATTGTTTAAAATTTGACAAGAATGTTCCTAAAGGTATGTAGTTTCAGAAAAATAAAACATTTAATTATTTTTTCTACTATTTCAAATAAAATATTCGTTATTTAATGTAGTTATTTGCATTCGTGCTCTGAATAGTTCACCTATAAGGCAATTTTTGTATGAAGTATTAAAAAAAAACTTTTTTTATTTTACAGTTTTCACATTTCATTTGTATAATCTCTAGAACCTCGCAAATGAATATTAAAAGTTTTTTAAGGTAAATGTTTATATTTTATTTTCCATTTTCTCTACTATATCACTAACTCCTTTTATTATCATAAACATACATTGCAATGAAATGTTTAAAATTAACAAATGGAAATATATATATATATATATATATATATACCGTGCAACTCTTCATAGAAATCCATTAGAATAGTCATATTTTTCTTATATGCATAACTTCACACCTTTATTTTTTCACATATAGTTTATTTTTCCTTTCAACTTCTTTATTTATTAAAATCGTGCTTATGTCAATGCCTGCAGGGTTTGTGAAGGTATTTTGGCAGCCTACCCACAAAACAAGATAGCATTTATACACACCATCTTATTTATAACCTTTTACAATCCAAGCAACAAGTTAAACTTATAAAAATCGTTAAATCGTTCAAATATGATTTTTTAAAACCCACATAATACATGATTAACTAAAATATAAAAGTAATACATAAATACAATTTAACTGTCTGTAACTATAGCATATTTAGGTAAGAAACCACTGTAAGTGCTATATTCAATCAAGCAGACAATATGAATGGCAGTTACATGTACACCATGAGGAAAATTGCATGCCAATTTCAAATTAACCGCTGATAGAATATAGTGTAAACTGAGCTTTTTCTAATAAATATATACACTTGTGTCAACTAACTACATGTATGTTATAGATCTCAAGGCAAAGTATAGAAGGTGGGCATGGCAACCATCAAGGGTTGGAAATTTATCTCTTTTTCCCAGTGAATACAGTTGTAGAACTTTGAATATTTGAAGTGTCAAGTAGGTCAACCACATGTATTTAGTGAATACATACTCAGCTACATTGATGGCTTATGTGGCTGAGAGGTAACCACTGCTAAAGTCGAGATTTTCATGAAAACTGTAGTTTAATTATTTTTCCTTTGAAACAAAGGAATCATGATCTAGATAACATAAAAATGTAATTTATAATGTACATTATAATGTTAATTTTATTGACATATATTGATAGTAAAGTGGTTTAATTAAATTTTGAATATAATGCAGTACCATACGCAGAAAGGAATTTAAAAATGGTGACAGGGGTAATAGGATTAATGCATCACGTCACATAAAGTTATATTTATTTTTCCATTATTATTTGCACAAACAATCATACATTCATATAAGGATCAGGGGTTTATAATAAGTGTTTATTTTTTACTTATTACATGTCAAAACAACGATTGCTCATTACTTAAAATTTTAGGGTACTTTTTTCAATTCTGAACAGTTCCATCATCTAAAGAGTGTATCTTGCATTTACAAATGTTTTTTTCATAGGTTCAGTCTATAATGAGTTCAATGACATGTGAAACTTACTTGATCAAATATTGTATTTGTAATAGCACGCATTGTCTCTTCATTTGACACTGATGATTTAAGTTTATCAATCACAGCCTGAACTCGAGACTCGTATTCTCCTGGACTTAAAGTAATTTGAAGAATGAACTCCCTCAGTACTGAAACTGCATAACAGTCAGGTTCAAACCCAACACCTTCTTTGTTGTATTTTCTCATTGTTTCCTAAGAACAAAATGGGAAATTTTGATAATAAGAATAAATTTTTTTCCTTAATTTCTTAGTGACAATTCAAAACATTTAAGTTCACTTTTGTACTTGAAACAGAATTCTCATAAGTATATTAACAACAGACTAATTAAATTAGAATATTTTAAGCTAATTTCCTTTATTTTAACATGTAAGTAAAAACTCAGTTGTGTTTTCAGACTGAAAAAGATTTTACTTTAAATAATTCAGAAAAATCATGAAACATATGGTACATGAAGGTTCTCTATACATTCCTACTTTAGAATATTACTAAAATATCTTGAAAATAAGCTTTATTCTGGTAACATTAAATACATAGATGATATGGTAGAATGGCAGAATATTTCTAAAAAATAAAAATCAAATGAGACTGTTCAGAACTTTGCAGAAATATGTTTGAATTCTGTATTTATTTTTACACTAAATAAGTGTTACAAAATGATAAAATATTGATTATAAACTATTTTTTAGTTAAAGTTGTTAAAATTCAAATATGATATGCAGGTGTGCACTTAACACTTGAAAAGTTTGTTTGTTTTTAAATTATAAGCAAAGCTACTCAAGAGCCACCTACGCAAGCTGTCCCTAATCTAGAACTGATAGATTAAAGGAAAGGCAGATAGTCAATGCCAACCCACTGCCAATTTTTAGGCTACTTTTATATATCACCAATGAAACGTAGTATTGACCGTAACCTAATAACACCCCTATGGCTCAAAAGGAAAGCATGTTTGGTGACGGGATATGAACTTGTGACCCATAGATTGCAAGTCAAGTGCCCTAACCACCAGGCTATACGAGACCACCACAAAGGTTGCTCACCAGTTATGAAAGAGTTAATTAATTATAGATTAATTAAAAGCACCAGGTACCAGCTGTAGTATTATGAAAACTATTTTCCACTTTGTTTACTCATAGTAAGCTTGTATTATACATAAAGCCTCATTCTGTTGTCTCTGACCACATTGATAACGTAGGAATGCCTCATATATACTTTTGCAGCTGTTTGTAATTAAAGATTATTATCAAGTTAATCACACACTACCATTACAGGTACACTCAGGTTATAAAGAAGTTAAACTCACTATACATCAATATTTCAATTAGCTAAGTAGAAAGTTGCTCTGTTAGTTTATTATCATTTTTGCAATAGGCTATTATTTGTCAGTAATCTTTCATTTTATAAAAGATAATAGTTTTTTTAGTCACTGAGCCACAAATTCATTAAAGCAATATTTTCGTATGTTGACCCACATTGTACAAAACAAAATAACATGCTTAAAACTTAAATTATGAGTGTTTGTTTGTTGTTAAGCACTACCTATGTACTTCAGACCACATATATCAAAACTAAATTTTAAGTAATATAAGCCCTCAGACTTACCACATGTGAGCCACTGGGTGGAAAGTATGAGTATTTTTAACATTAATACATTTATGGAAGACAATGTGTTATTTATATTTCAAATTTTGTTAGTTAGGCACTAAAACATAAAACTACTTGAAGTCTTGTGTTTATTGCAGCATCAAAAAAATTTGTTTCCATGTTCACACTAAACCTATTCTGAATAAAAAGTAACAACTTAAAGCATCGTTCCAATGTAACACATTAAAAATAGAGGTTGTGTGACCCTGTGATACTTTCACGATATATTATTTCATGTAAATAATATCACAAAACTATCTTACAACAACCAATGAAGTAGACTGTTTCAAGTAATTTCTATAGCTCAAACCAGCGGAGCAAACAAAGTTGTTTAAATAACAATCTTCTCATCTGGAGTTCTGAAATGATTTTGGTTACCAGTGGTTGGTTGTCTACAAACTGTGAAACAAGTGTAATATACATCCATATCAGTTATATCAAAACAGGGCTCAAAATGTTACATTCCTGCATTCCAGAGGAATTTAAATTTTTTAGTTGGCTTTCCCAATTGGGAATGCATGGCCCATAAATATTCTTTTAGTTATGACCAATGAAAGAGAACATATTGCATGGATTAAATAATAAAAAAAAGAAAACGATTCATGAGAAAATGCAACTTTATATGAGGGAATGTAATCTTCCTGATAGCTTTCCCTCAAGTGAATGTAATTTTATTTCATTATTTCTATTCCTGCAAAAGCATCAGAAATGAGAGAAGATTTTCTTTGAGAGGAATAGATTATTTGTATAATTTTACTTATGATTTGATATATAATAAATCAAAACCCATTTTCACTAATGTTAACAACTTAAGTGCTTTTGCATTTTAGAACCATATATTAGGAAAAAATGTAATGTTAAATTAATTTCAAACACTTTATAAGTCACTATGTAGAAATATTTCCACAATACTGATCACTGCTTGATAATTCAGAAAACAAAGTACATGGTTTATTGCTAGAATATTGTATAAACAAGAAATACTTGAACAGCTAGTTGGCATCAGGTATGATGATCTGACATGTACAAACTAATATTACTTTATATAACAGTGACAGCAAACAGTTACTATTTAAACTTAATGCAAATGACTATTATAAAGCACATGGGAAAAGACTGTAGACTTATAACTGATGCTTACAAAAATTAATAAACTTACAGAAACTAAAATTACACATTTATACAAGTAACACAAATCAGATGAACTCCTTACACTTTTAAATATTTTTAATTAATAACAGTGGGAACTAACAATTCAACTTTAACAGTAAAGTTTCTGTTTCAGGAGCCAAAAATGTATTATATTGACAACTATGTTACAGGGCTAAATTTCTAACTTTGTATTTGGGCTTCTACTCTCCTGTATGAAACTGTGGTTTACAAACTTTGATAAATTTTATTCAGAGTTAGTAGTTTTGTATAATGTTCTAATATTGAACAGGTCAATATGACTGAGCATACAAAAAAAAATTACTGGTTGCTGACAGAAAAAAAGAAAACGAAAAAAAATTTTTGATCAATGTTTAATGATTGTACTCTTGTACGTTGCAAGGTAATTACTGGAAATTGGAGTAAAAATCAAAATATTTCATACACTGTTTTTCTGATACTTTGAATAACAATTGAGGCATAATTTCACCTGTCAAGAAAACAAGTTAAATAATGAAGTATTTCATGTTGGATGTAAACCATTATTTTCACAGAACCAGAACTCAGAAGTAGTTAAATGAAACCCAGACCAGCTTTGGAAACATTCAAGTTATTTCGGCCACTTCCAGATATAGAAATGTTTGTGTTTTTTCTAAATCAAATTTTCATTAAGGTGGTTTGAGATATGTATATTTCCAGTAATTTTGCAAACATGTGCAAATGTACCAAAAATATTGTTCTGATCAAAAGCTAACTACCTGTTTAGATCAAAACTAAATTCAGCCTGCTAGTCAGTGTAAATAATTAAATATAATTTTCTTATAAAGATAAAAAAAAAAAAATCATTGTTTCATTATTTGAGTGCCCTCTTCATTAACAATATTTTTACGTGTAAACCCAAATATAACTCGCAAGGTTTGGCCAGCTTACTAGATTTACATTAATCCTAAATCCATATACTAAGTCAACAATGCAATCTCTATAATAAAAGTACAATAATGAAACTAGATATATTAAACATTCTAACAAATACTGTTAATGAAAGTAACATTAGAGAGTGAACAGAGTATACCTTGGTTATGGAACAAACAAATACTTGTTGTTAGCTTTAGGTTCTATTATAGATGCAAAGTTTGTTGATTAATGTAACACCAGTATGACTGTGTATAAGTAAAACTTTCCACAATCCTAGCTTAAAATATATTGTGGCCAATCAAAATACATTAAATAACTCTGACACCATAGCTTTAAAAGTATTTAAGATGCAGTAATTGAAAACAAAACAATCACTTTTGGTATGATATCATTATACAAGTTCATATAGTTGCAAAATATCAAACACCAGAAAAAGACAAACAAAGATGAAGAATAACTTGTGTAGGTTTGATTTACACACCCATTTTCTTAGTCCTTCATTACAAAATGGTGAATCAAGGCTATCCAGCTTTCCTGTTGACCTAGCATTCATGATTTTTTTCCATGTGTAATGACAATCCTTATCCAGAATTTAGTTTTGGGCCATGTAATGTATTTTATCACTTAACATGCTGAGGTACCAACCCATTGTCTGGGTTATGAACTTAAATGTGGGAGTGGATGCTATGATAAATAACACAAAAATCTTAACTTTCACACAATTTATAACATAACATATTACAGTATTCATTATTACCTCAATAAAAGTTTTTTTTTTAGCATCAAGAACTCAATATGTATATATTTAAAACATGGTATACACTGTACAATGAACAGGGTCTCTTTGTAGGAAGAGGAAGCAGCCAAAATAGTGGCAGTAATGGTGCCTTCTGCTATCCATTTTCAACACACACCTCTGATTGTCCTTCCACAGTGCTTCACATGATTAACTGACAGTCATTGGCCACAGAAGTGTCTTATGGACCAAAGTTTAAAGGTCATGGGTCAAAGTAGGAAGTGGGTATAACTCAAGAAATGGCTCTTCATATCAGGTTATTGTGGTTGTTGGAGTAGAAACTTCAGCTGAATTTATGTATTATTGCAATACTGGTGTAATTTTTTGATTGCCTTCCTCCATAGAGAGCTAACACACTCTCTGAGATATACAAGACGTTTGTGTGCCCTTCCCCATACTGTGTTTATGTTGTGTTATAAAAAATTTAATAGTTTTTTTAGTGTAAGCATATTGCACCATCTGTGAATGCAGTTAACTTTAACTTATGTCAAACACAATAAATGCCCCAAAACAGCAATAACGTAGGGAGGGGAGTTATTGATCCCCCACTAACATACCCCTTGTTCCAAACTATCCTCCCACAAAAGTTTGGTTGAAATTGGCACAGCAACTTACAAGTAGTTAGACAATGGACAAACAGACAGACACACAGATTTTTGTAGTTTATATACATACATACATATAAGTATAAAAACCCAGATGAGCAGGCACCACACATTCTACAGCACCCTTATGAAGAAGATTGAGAACTGACTGCTAGATGACTGGACAAGACATGATCCCAAGGAGGAGGAAAAGAAACCGGGAAAGAAGGGACTGGAATTGAATGCATAGATTCCCTGACAGAACCCGTAACACCCATGGATTTGTCACGAAGGATTTATAGATGGACGAAAAGAGTTGTAACCTGGCCCCCACCTGCCTGTGGAAAGACATCCTGTCACTGATAAAAGTGAGGCCGAAAGAACAGGAAAGGGCATAAGGAAGGGAATGTCTGGAGTAGGGAAAGGGTGGGGCAAAGAAGAAGGTGCATAAGGCATTCAAACAGGCAAAAATTGAGAAGAATCAGTAGGGCAAGACAAATGAGAAGCAAGGGAGGAAAAAGAAGAATGCAATCTCGCCATATTGACCCTGGACTCCAAAGACAGTTTGTGCACAAACGGGGTCTGACAAAGTTTCCGTAATGATGAAAGGGAGAGACGCACCCCTGCAAATAAAGCATCCTTCCCAAGTAAATTGCAACAACACAAAATCCAAGTGGCGAGGGACAAGGCTGAAGCCAACAACTGGGCCATAGTAGACCACAGGTGAGTCCAGAGATTGGCCAAGAACTGATCAGGAAACTGGTGGAAGGCCCGAGACAACAACTGTAAAGAGGAAAGAATATGTAAAAGATTGGTCAATGTAATGCAAATTGTAGTAAACTGGAACCTATTAAAATGAACCAAGGCATCAGGATTAGAATCCCACAAGGGAAAGAGAGGATCTAAATACTGAGAATCCAAATAGGAATTTGAGGCACATTGGTAAGCAAAAGAGCATTTGTCCGAAAGCTGAGGGGGGTGAGGCATACCCACTCCCGACTTGTACTTGAGCTGCAAAACGTTGAGCATGAACAAGAATATCAGGAGAGGGAGGAAAATAACAATAATCTGAATGAGGCTCTTCTCCTAGCACGGAAGAAATAGAAGAATCAAGGGCTAAAGGGGACATGTAAAATTTGACAAACCTGATCAATAAGGTGTAAAAAAAAAAGAGTAGTCGGCAGACTCTTTTGACTGTCAGCGTTATGTGACTGCCCCCCCCCCCCAAAAGAGCCGAAATTGTCCTTCCCCTGAGAAAAAATTTCCTCAGAAGTGTGGTTATGGGGGAAGGGAGAATGAACAGAGGAAGCAGCAAAATCATCCAACTCCTGCTGAACTAACACCTGAATCTCCTCAGCTAACATCAGCAACTCGCCATGCTAGGGACTAGTGACATGAGCTTTATCCATATTGGCAGGAACTTCTTCATCCACCATAGGAAAATTCAAATTAATAAGTCGACATGAACTTTTGAAGAAAAAAAAATAGAACTACTAAATGAACAAGTACCAACTAAAAGAGAAAACTAGCAAGAAAACCCACAAAATCATAGCAAAATTCACTCGAAGAACAACTGAAAATACATGTCTAAACACTGTAGTGGTAATCGAGAAAGGGAGGATTGTGCCCTAGTATAGAGGGTGCAAAGGGGTTGGTGAAGGGGTCACATGATCAACACATGTTGCTGCAATGATGCAAAAAATATAGGGGTATAAAAGACTGATGTGCTTTCATAAAAGCTCACAAATGCCTAGAGGGCAAATGAAGGTCGAGATAGCTCTGGGTGATAGGAGGTAGTACTGTTTTGGAGAGAAATTTTCTGATATATGAATATATATTTTTTTATATTTAACACCTTTTATTAATTCATTTATTTTGTAAGGGTAGAGGTTGGGAATGACATATAGTAGAAGCATCAAGGTTGTTTTACTTCATTTCTACTTTTAAGGGTAACTGCCTTCCCACAACCTGCAGCTTGTGAAAGGCAGTAGGAGTTGAGACATTGTGGTTGTAAGTATTCAACTCCATACCCTTAATTGATTTTTCCATGATTACTGGTGAGTTTAACATTAGCGTTTGGATTTTGTCTGGTAGATGGGATATCCCCAATGCATTTAAGAACTATTACCACAGACAATATCCATTATTATGACTTTAAAATGACAACTGGGATTTACAATGGATTTTGCAAAAAAACTTCTTAATGCTTATTTTATATTAAGTTCATTATAGTTTTATAGTGCTAATTATAATCACCCACTAACAATTACTGTAATTAATGTAAATAATAGTATTAAAGCTATTTATTTCATTATATATATATATAT
>NW_013665748.1:313591-317880 GCF_000517525.1 Limulus polyphemus
TAACAGTAACACTAATGAAAGAAAGTATTTTTGGTGTTTTCTAAAACACTGTCTCATAGCTAGAGCTGGGTAATTAGTGTAGTTTACTAATTGATTACAACATTCAACTGATTGATTATTCTTATGAGATGGCTTAAACAAATGTATAATTCTAAAATTCAGGTTTAATACCCATGGTGAGTAGGGCACAGATAGCTTATTGTGCAGCTTTGAACTTGATAGCAAACAAATATAATTGCAATATTTCAATTACTTGAATAGTTGGAATGATTGAAAATAGTAATAATTCGAAATCCTAATTTCAAATATTTGAATATTTTCATGAAACGTGATACTAATAAATTAACCCTCTCTCTATGATTTGTTCAAAGTGCATATTTTAAAATTACATTCAAAATTTCATCAAACTACTACTATTATTATTATTGTATATGAATAAACTTGGCACCATAACATAGTTAATACATCAAATTTTAATACAAGTTTTAAGTTCTAAATTTCATAAGAAAATGTTTTAAAAATTCCTCAATTTCCCCTAGTATAAGAATTGTGAAATTTATTCTCTACATCTTCCCTCTTCTCTAATTTATTTTCCACCCTTCTAAGAAGTACAAAATTCAAAGTAAATTACTCATTATAATATAGATATTACTAAGGCAAACCACAGTTGCTATTGCCTTCATTATTATGGAGTCATAAATTAGAAAATCAGACCCACTTGCCACTCCACCAGTCACAAATTGCCAATAGTTCTCTGATATTTTACACTATGTTATTATAACCAATAGAAAGCCAAAGTTTTTTAATCTATAAAATGATGTATTATATTACATAACTTTCAATACAGAATATTGTCTATTTCATTTTCAGTTTGAAAATTTCTCTTACAGTGGTCATGCTCACAAGATTAAATTATAATAATTGTTATAGGACATTGTTTGCTTTCTGCATGTTATTATTCTGTATTCTTAGGTGCATTATTTAAGTAAATAAAAATTTAGTGTATTTATATCATTAGTATAAAAAGTAGGCTTCCATTACACCAGCAACCGAGAGCAAATAAAAGAAAATGAGGTCACAAGCAAGTGATATATTTCTTGTTTTTTTGTGTATATTCTTTATGAATTCTTATAAAAGTAACCAAGATTTAAAAATTAGAAACTTATTAGGTTAGATTAAGTAAGATCATGAAAAGAGTAAATGAATAAAAATTCTTCAGGAAGTATGTTCACAAGCAGGTCATGCATTACATCATTCAATGCAGTAACATGGGCTACATGTTTGCTGGGCGATTTACAGCTCCTGTGGTGGGATTGTTAGTTAATCATGGGCAAATTGGCAATAAAACAATAAAATTAAGTATAAACAGAGGTATACTGTTATGAGCTTTAAGCTGTTTAGGATAAAGATTGTAGTATCCTGTTATAATATGCTCTCATCCTAGAAAGAAAAAAGGGTAATTTAGATTTATTTAATTTTTTTATAGTGGTTACAAGATTGTCGAAATCACCCAAATGCATATAGTTAGGGTAAAGAAAATAACAGACAAAATATAAAGTTTTATTGACCAAAAAAATTGGATTTTTATTTAGGAGGTTTTATAGATTTAAGCAAATTAAATTTGACAATTTTGACATGAAGAAAATTATTTTTAATCTTAACATGAAAATCACTTTGTATTCAGAGCAGTCAACACCCTGACTCAGTATATTCACAGGCAACTTTTTAGAAAATTAAAAAATCCAATTTTTTGTGCACAAAAGACAAATATTTACTGAAAGCTTGCCAAAAATCATGAAGATATACAAAACATATTAGAAGTTAGAGTATAGAAACTCTGATGGTCACTGATGTTAAAAGGTTGGTCACATTGACTGAGCCTGTAATGATAGGATTAAGTTGGCCACAACTGAACTAATTGAGAATAGTAATGAAAAATCATAATGGTGATATTTCAATTACTGGATAATTGGAATAGTTTTAAATTTACCTGATAATCAGCACATGAAATAGAAGCGTTCTGCAGAGAGCTTCGTGGAACAAATTCTCTTGCAAATGGTGAAAGACTTGAATTTTTTGGTTGTAGAACAGACATTGAGGATGCTGTAAACACTGAAAATAAAAAATAAGCTTCAAATATCAAACTTATGAAAAATGCTTATCTTATTTAAGCCAGTAACATTTCACATAAAGAAAAAAAAATTTGCAAATTGCAGCATTTCTTAAATTTTTGCATAATTTTCTTATAAATTAGAAATAAATTTTCTTATCACAAATTTCTTAAATCAAGAAATATAAATTTACATTTTTAAAACCATCTAAAATCACAGTAAAACTAAAGCCAATATATATAGTTTACTGATATAATGAAAAAAGGGACTTGGTATTTTTGTTTACAGAGTAAAACTACTTCTAAAGGATTATTTTTATAATATTAGAAGTCTATGTTTAACTTTCATGCATACTTTTTTGTTCTTTATTGAACACAAATAAATGTTTTATCTCCAATAAAAACTGTAGTGATTGCGACTTCCTCATGTATAAATAACAGTAAGCCAAAACTGCATAAGCAAGCTCAAATTTTTACTTTCACTAACTACCTTGATGTAAATTCTAATTAGCATATGAACATAAGACCCAAGTGTCTTACATTTCAGATTCAAAGATTTCTAAGGGATATAGTCAAATCAAGTGTGAGATGTCTTAATCATCATCATATACAATATAGATTGATATCTAAAATTCAAGTATCAAATTTAACAGCCACAATTATAAACTTTGGGAAAATAGTATTTTTTAACCTGATCTGAGTGTAAGTCACTTTTTTCTTGAAGGATAAAATTGTTTTAGTTTTTGGAAGTAAGGAAGTAATTCCTATGGTACTTTGAAACTTTATACAACTTTATGATGAAGAACATTTTTTACATTTCAAAAAAAGTGGTAGAGATAATTCAGACAACCAGTTTAAATGTTAAAAAACTAAATACCCACATAAGCCTAACAAAAATTATCTACAAACATTTTAATTTACATTGCAACTCACCAAATTGAAACCTTTCTTGATAAAAATCTACAATGCCTTGCAAAATTACTCACCCCTCTGCAAAGTTTCCACATTTTGTTGCCATCTGAGCTTGCAATCATGAAACTTTCAAATGGGACTTTATATCTAGAACCTACACAATCTACTCTAAACTGAGAAAGCTAAAAAATGCTCATATTATGTACGTAAATTAGACTTTCAAAGAAAATTAGAATATTTTCTATTACATAACTATTCAACCCTTTTGTTACAGTAACCCTAAATCAGTTCAGGAGCAAAAGATTAGTTTGAAAGGTCACAAAATTAGTGTAATAGTTTCTGTGTTTAACTTGACTTCAGGTAAATGCATCTATTCAAGCCACAGCTCACATAGTAATACAACAAACCAATCATGAAAAACAAAGGAGCTTTCCAAACAAGTTCAAAGTCACTGATTATCCCTTTGAGTATGGTGAAGTCTATCATTAAGAAGTGAAATTGTGCTTCATACCACCTAGATCAGGCTGCCCTTCCAAACTAAGCAGCCAGACATGCAGGACACTGGTTAGGGATGCCACTATGAAGCCAATTGTGACTGTGAAAGATTTGCAAAGTTCCATATCTGAGATGGGAGTCAGTGTTCGTACGTCGACAATATCCCGGTTCCTAAATAAAGCTGGCCTATATGGGCCAGTGGCAAGAAAGAGGCCATTACTGGAAAAGAATCATCTTAAATCTCGTATACAGTTTGCAAAAAACCAGACATGTGTCAGAAGGTTTTGTGGTCAGATGAGACAAAAATTGAGCTTTTTTGGTCTAATTTCAAGTGTTAAGTCTGGTGCAAGCCCAACACAGAACATCCCCCAGTCAACACCATCCCAACTGTCAGGCATGGTGGTAGCAGCATCATGTCATTGGGTTGCTTCTCATAGGCAGGGACTGGGAAGTTTGTCACAATTGAGGAGAAGATGGATGGATGGTGCAAAGTACAGGTAAATCCCAGAGGAAAACTTGCTTGAGTCAGTCAAGAATCTAAAACTGGGTCGAAAATTCACATTTCAGCCAGAAAATGACCCAAAGCACAAGGCCAAAGCGACATTGGAGTGGTTTTAAAAGAAGAAATGAATGTCCTGGAGTAGCCCAGTCAAAGTTCTGATTTGAATCCAATAGAAAATTTTTGGAGAGCCTTGAAGATTGCAGTCCATCAATGATCCACAATGAACATGACAAAATTGGAGCAATTTGCCAAGAAGAATGGGCAAAAATT
>NW_013665748.1:318250-322362 GCF_000517525.1 Limulus polyphemus
GTTTTAAAAGAAGAAATGAATGTCCTGGAGTAGCCCAGTCAAAGTTCTGATTTGAATCCAATAGAAAATTTTTGGAGAGCCTTGAAGATTGCAGTCCATCAATGATCCACAATGAACATGACAAAATTGGAGCAATTTGCCAAGAAGAATGGGCAAAAATTACATCATCCCATTGTTCAAAGCTGGTAGAGACCTAACCAAAAAGACTCACAGCAGTAATTGCTGCCAAAGGTGCTTTCATCAAGTACTGACTTAGGGTGATGAATACTTATGCAATCAGCAAATTTCAATTTCTGTATTATTTTTGAAGGTTATGCTGATATTCAACCTCCTTCATACATAACAATGTAAAGTCTGATCATTAGAGTTTTGAATAAAAACAAGTTCATTAAAAAAACTGTTTACATTATTTGTGTTTCATCAGTTGTTTGTTTGTTTTGAAAATTCGTGCAAAGCTACACAAGGGCTATCTGTACTAGCCATCCCTAATTTAGCAGTGTAAGACTAGAGGGAAGGTAGCTAGTCATCATCACTCACCGCCAACTCTTGGGCTACTCTTTTACCAACGAATAGTGGGATTGCCCATCACATTATAATGCCCCCATGGCTGATAGGGCGAGCATGTTTGGTGGGACAGGGATTCAAACCTGCAACCCTCAGATTGCGAGTAAAGCCCCCTAACCACCTAGCCATGTCGGGCCATATTTCATCAAAATGAGACATTGATGAGAGGAGGTGAACACTTTTGCAAGACACCATAATAATTTTTTTAAATAGCAAAGCTATTAAAAATAAAATAATTACTTCATTGAAAGATATGAGCTATATTACTTAGTTAAATGGTTAAATCTGCATAATGTATGCAAGGACCTGATTCTATAAACCATATATTCTGTGTTGAATACCCAATGTGAAGTGAATGCTCATGAACTTCTTTCCATGTTAATTGTTATGCAGAATCTGGTGTCTGCAACATATTATGCAAAACTGACATTTTATTTTTAGTTTTAATATTATAAAAATTCGTCCTTATGTTATACAGAATCAAACCATTATACTGAATCAACAATTTATGCAAAATCAATCCATATTTTAACTCATTCCACAGAATTCATCCATTATTCACAACACACCCTATTTCAAACTCATTATGTAGAATTGACATCTTCAACATCTTTTTATGCTATCGACCAGTTGTGCAAATCATGGAAAATGGCACATCCCAAGTCACACACACAAATTTTGATTGAAATTTGAAGTATGGTAGTGAAGTTGTAACAAACATTAGTGTAACTTGTACGTGCAACATTAAAATTAATACATAGACGGCATTTCGGCTACACTTTCATTTCAATTAAGTTCATGTTCGGGTGGAACCGGAAAACATGTAAGCCTACTTACGAATACCAAACATTACTACTATTATTAGTATTAGGCCAAGGATTACCGTTGGTGTTACTGTTAGGTTTGTCCGGAGTCTGAGATTCCATACTGACGTCATTTCTACCGGGTTGATGAAGGTCTTTCACATTTTTTGGAATACCTTGCTTTCTTCCTCTCGTAGGTGAGTCACCACTACCTTCCATTGCGTATGATTTAGTCACAAATTAAATTATATCTGTACTCTTACAATTATATAAAAGACATATGATGTACGGTATAACGTTACTCATTAACCACAATTAACATTATCCACCACGTACAACGTTTTTACCACGCAAAATCTCATATATTCTCGTCTGTACGAGATTCTTTTATCTGTTCGCTTGAAAAAAGCGGTTAATTAATACGATTGGACGTTAATATTAATCTACTCGTTTATATTTAGAATAAATTGTAATAAAATACTGAAATATAAAGAATAGTGGGCCTGAGTTTTAAATGGCTCCGTGTAAACATGAATTACAAAAATTTGGCAAAATATATCTATATTTAATTTAAAAAATAAAAAAAGTTTGCTCAGATGGTAACACAAAGCAATTAGCCACTGCTAGCTCAGTGGCAAGACGAAGGCTTCTAACGCCAAAAATTGGGTTATTTGTGTAAATTTGCACTTAACAACAACAAAGTGAAAATTTAAAATAGTGAAAGTATAAAAAATTGACATGACGTGACTTTTTCAGGAACAACAGAAAATATGCAAAAAATAGTTAATACAAGTTAAATAAAACGTAAAAAGGACAGCTTCACTCCTCTCCCTTGACGGGGAAAGGGCAGAGGAGCTTTTGTTGGGGCCACCATACAGTGATAGGGATTTCTAGGAAAGGTAATTTAACAAACACGTTTGTCCCACCCAAGCTGACTCTCCTTAATGATTTAAAAAATCATACGACTTTTTAAAAGTGATAACATGATATATTAAAGTTAGCTTGGTTAGGCTAGATTGAAATTTGGGAGTGCATGGCTCACACAAGCACACCCTAGCGCTGGCCCTGCACAAGGCGCCTAAATTGTTTATACTTGATCAGCAGTGTAGTGGACGGTAAACTGAGTCTATCACTTCATGTTTGGATAACACAACATTTACCAATTTCTTTTTAAGAAATAAAGCGTTTATTCATTCCTATGCTGTCCTGTAAGAGTAATGAATAAATCCTGGCTTTAACAAGAGTTTAAGCCAAAGTATATTCCAATTTATTATACAAAACGATTCAGGCGCATTTAATGATAGGTATAAGCTATTCCAAGTAGTTTGCGAATTGTTTTATTACTACTGAATTACTGTGCTTGGTACATATTTCAAGTTATTAATACATGGGGCTTGGCTTGACCTAGTTAGGATGCTCGATTTGCAATCTGCAGGTCACAGAATCGAAACCCGGCGCCGAACATGTTTGCTCTTTCAGATGTGGGGCGTTATAATGTGATGTTCAATCCCATTCATTGGTGATAAATCGCATCCCAAAAATTATAGGTGGGTGCTACCGGCCGGTTGCCTTCCCTGTGCCCCCCCCCCAGTGGCACAGCGGTATGTCTGCGGACTTACAACGCTAGAATCCGGGTTTCGATACCAGTGGTGGGCAGAGCGCAGATAGCCCAATGTGTAGCTTTGTGCTTAATTACAAACAAACAACCTTCCCTGTGGTTAGCAGTTTGAAATTAAGAACGACGGCAGACAACCTTAGTAGCTTTGTCATAAACAAGACAAACAATTGTTGCGTATCTGCTTGTTTGTTTGTTTCCGGTAGAAATTCTTTCCGAGGATCTTCAGGGATACAAGTCCTTTCTTTATTAAAACAGTTTATTCTTCCTCGATTCAAACTTTTAGTACACAGAAAGTTTCATAATCAGTACGTTTCTCGTCACTTTAAACTTAACAACTTTTAGAATACAAGCTATAAATCACAGCGATTCACAGTCTCGATAACTTCGCTCTCGACGAGTGCAAAACTCACACTTTACGGCTCACTAGCTCGAAACTAACAGAATCGTAAATTACACGGATCTCAAAGTAACTACTGCTCTCATTAACCCTGCTGGCTTTCACTGCCAGGTTTATATACTAACGAAGAGGTCATCTTAGACTTCCCCGATCATTCGAGAAACTCATCACGCGCGCCAGCAGCGTCAAATGACTTCCGTTGTCTTAACACAATTAATAAGTATCCGTAACTGCTGAAGATTATAATTTATAGAGATCACTTTTATACTTGAATAAGATTCAAATTTGATTTTTTTTTACATCATACCACTTCAGAACTGACGTTACCATAAAATCGTATATGTTTACAGATACAACTTGTTTGTGAACGATGTACTTTATTTTCTGGGAACATAAACTTCTACCCTGAAAAAAGTTGTACACAGCAGTATTTTCATTTGCGTTAAAACTTTTCTATGTTATTTTGTCTTACCTATCCATGTTTTTATGTTGTTTTACGTAATGACGGCTAACTTGTTTTCATTCAGAAACTTGGTATTTGAAGCTTAGATGACACCGTAAGCAAAACATGAACTAAAAGAAGAAGTCACTGGCCCTGTTCAGGCATAGCTATCTCTGCTTTAAAACTGCTGATCAGAGGTAGAGTAATCAGTCAGCAGCATCCAAGCGTGAGCTATGTAAATATATATATATATGTTTTTTTTATTTTTTTTTTTTTTTTTTTTTTTTT
>NW_013665748.1:322524-326481 GCF_000517525.1 Limulus polyphemus
TATTAGTAGTAGTTAATTAACTTTGTTTTCGTTTTATTTTAATTTTTACCTTCCTAGTGTGTATATATATATATATATACTTAAGGTAACTATTTGGTGTGTGTGTGTGTGTGTTATATATATATATATATATATATATATGGTTTTTTTATAGTGTTTTTCTTTTGTTTGAGTTTGTCTTAAAGAATGTTAGTTGTACAGGTACTGTTTCTTTTATTTTTTGTATTCCTCGTGCAAAAGGTTAATTTTATTGAGTTTTATTTAGACTTTATTATATAGAGGTTTTCTTTTGTAAGATTTTTCCATAAAACGCCTTATTTTGCATAGTTGTATATTTCATTGATTTAAAATAGTTCTTTTGTTATTTAGTGCAAAGGCTTTATTTTGATTTCACTTTTTATGTATACGTGATGCATTAGATTACCCATTCTAAAGAGAGGTAGATAAATCATTGTTAAAGATATTTTATGAGATGTCATCGATGTTAATTTTCTTTTTCTTTTGGCATGTAGGTCATTATTTTTGATAAAGGGTATTTATGTCTTTATAAGTGTATATTTGCATCTTCCTTGCTCGTTGTTAAAGGGTATTTTCGTGCAATATTTATCAGTGTTAAATATGTTTTCTTTTTGTATTCTTGTATTAAGTAGTTTTTTAATTGTGAAAGATTTTCTTTTACTGTTAGTTTTGATGTACTGTTTCATTTTTTAAGGAATGAAAAGGTTTTGTTTAATTAACATTTTATTCTATTACATGACAATTTAATTTTAAATCGTAGTTAAATGGTTCTTATCTTATGATTAAGTGTAATTAATTGTTAAAGGGTTGTATCATCTATGTGGCTTGTAGGTGTTCTTAGAAAGAAAGAATAGAAAAGTTAACGAGCTTCTTCGCCAAGTTGCGAGTTAAAAGGTTGATGGTTTTAAAGTTCAATTTAATCGTTAGCTTGAAGTGTGATATGTAGGTATATCATTTGTTTTTTACCTGCTATACTGGTATAGGAATGTTTAAAGTTTTCGTTTATTTAGTTTGTATGCAGTTATAGCATAAACACGTGGTCCAGAAAATCATTGAGATTGCCTTGTTTCTTCGTTCTTTATAGTAGATAATGTTTATTCTACCTGAGAGGATATTGCAGTAATGTATAGTATCTGGATTGAAAGGATTAGCGATTGTAATATATTTTGTTAGCCAAACTGAAACTGCCTAGCTGTACGTTACAGCTAACCAATGCTGTGAAAGAGCAAAGGTCACAAGGTGACGCTGTTGACTGGATAAAAAAGCTGAGTTTGCCTGTTTAATTCAGGCTCATTTTCTTTGTTCAGAGCTCTACCTGGAGCCCTTCGAGTACAAACTGTTTGCTTTATAATAAAGATGTCTATTTTTTATCAAATATCTGACGTTCGAATATAATACACAAACGTTTCTTTTACATCTATTAGGACTAAAATGGTAGCCTTCCACAGTTTTCAAATAAAGACAAATAAGAAACTCCGCATTAATGCACCCTCAGTGGCTCAGCAGTAAGTCAGTAGGCATATAAAGTTAAAAACCGGGTTTCGATACCCGTACTTGGTACAACACAGATAGCCCATTGCTCAACAAAAATAAAACAAACCATGCTATTGTAGTAATCCGATTTTACTTTTTCTCCTTTGAACACCATAAGTGACAACTCTAACAAGTTAGTTAAAAGATTTAACTCATTAAAAAATTTCTAGCAATTAAGGCACTTTTAACAACTCCAACTACTGCATTTCCCCTTCTCACAAGCAAGACCTGTATAGTGACCTTATTTCAGGGTCTTAGGACGAGCCTTATGCTGAGAGTCAGTTTTTCTGTGGCAATCCATTTTTCTTTCGTCTCCCTTGAGCAAGATTTGAAGTGATGATATGTCACACTATAATCGAGTGCTCTACCAGTTGAGCAAAAGGGTTAAACCACTAGTGAGACGCTTTTAGCAACTTCAACTACCACAAAATTAGAATTGGTTGATCATGAAATTTTGAAAAATGCTACGAATTTATCTTTGTAAAAATAAGAAACAATTTTATCTCAATATAGGATCATATTGGTTGTAGTAATTTTAATTCCAAGTTAAATAGCATGTACAGTTCAGCTAAGATAATATTTCTAGTGGTTCACACAATAAATGTGAGCATGATAGTTGTGAAATAAAACAAAATATTATTGTTACAAAGAGGATTCTCTCAACATGATATTGTTGTTTTATTGCAATTAGTATTTTCTCGTGGGAAAGATTTCTGTAGCATAGAACATACTTTATAGAAATAGACAGTGATTTTTTCCCACTAGCAAAAAGATACAACATCTCTTATCTTATAGTGAAAGTGACCAAAGTCATGCGGTTAGCAACTGCATCTTGGGAAAATTGTATTGTTTATACACACATATATAATGCTATGTTTTCTCAGTCTAGAACAGGATAGATTAAGAATGAGTTGATTAAGGTTTAAGATAGATTGGAATTACAGATAGATTTGCGATGCGCTTATTGCCTGAAAGCTCTTCAGTAAAGGTGCCCACAAGATACATTTATTTTAAACTTTGATCGTTGTTTATTGAAAATATTATTGTTTCGCTGTGTTTAAATTCTGTGCAGTCTCTCACTGTCTTTCTGGATCACGTGTTTATGCTATAACTACATACAAGCTAAATATACGAAAAACTTTAATATTTTCTATATCAGTAAACCAGTTAAAAAACAAACGATATGCCTACATATCACATTTTCCTTTCTTCTCTGTTTTAGGCTTGTTATCAAGTCATCAATTAAACTGAACATTAAAACCAGTAATCCCTTTTAACTCGCGACTTGGTAAAGAAGTACGTTAACAAGTGGGTAAAGTATTAATTAAACAAGCCTTCTTCACTCCATAATAAATGAAACACCACACGAAACGAAGAGTAAAAGAACAATTTTCACAGTTCATCACTATTTAATATTACCACAAAAATACAAAAAGAAAAATCGTTTAACACTGATGTATATTGTACATGAAACCAAATTTTTGCTCCTCGATATATTTTCTGTCGAAACCTTCTTTTATGCTGCGGCTCCAATCAGGAAAATAAATGAACCTGAGAATACCATACATATATAAAATACAATTAGACAGTTCTAATTATATAAATACTAATTAAAACTCACTTTTTAACCAATTGTTCATCTTCCCAATCTTATTGAGGTCGGTCGTGGTGAGGGATTAACGTGCTTGTACTACGAATCCAAAGATTCATGGTTCACATTCTTTGTCGCAAAAATGTGCTCTGTGGGTATGTTATGAGAGAGAGCCAAATCCTATTGTTCTGTCAGACAAGGGTTTTCAATGGATATTGTAGCTTGCTGCTTCTCTTTAACTTATCAGTTCAAAATTAGAGGCAGGTATGTTAGGTGACCCTTCGTGTAACATATGCGAAAATTCTGAAATAAATAAAGAAGCCAATTTTATTGATAAATCATAATAATTTCTACTATACTTGAATCTATAATTACTTCCTGCATGGTTGTAGACGTGTATATGTAGTAATTATGGTAAATTACAGAAGAGTAAGAAATCCATAGTTTCCAAAGTATTATTACGACAACGCATGTCACGTGACGCTTGTATCACGCCACTTCCTTCTCGAACCTTCATAAAATGTCGGGAGACTACTAGATTGGGGTAGTCTTGTATATAATAAGACCGGCCAAGAAGCAACGTAAGGTAATGTGTAATTGAACTGCGGAGAGAGAATATTGTTGAGCACGTGAGGCGTTCGTTGTGAATTATAGCGTTTGTTACAGCGCGACTGTTGAAATTAAGTGTATCGCAAAGTTGTATTCAGAAAGAATAAATCAGTTTTATTTAAGAAAGGACTTGTATCGGTAAAGTTTCTTCGGAAAGAATTCTTACGGAAAATTAACTAACGAACGGAGACGTAACAGTATAATTG
>NW_013665748.1:326553-327629 GCF_000517525.1 Limulus polyphemus
ATGCAATTAAGCTGTTATTAAACAAATTTTTGAACTGATACCACTACATTAAAAGTATGTAAATTTTAATTTCTTATGTAAGTTATATAACTTTTTTCTTATGTTACACAATTTAATATCTTGAAATGTATGTTAAGATTACCACAACTAAAAACAAAAAAAAAGGTATAAATGATTATGGTTATGTTTAAATAGATGGCACTAGTGTGAAAAATATGGCGAGGAGTAAAGCTAAACGAAAAGCACATGTTGTAGAAAAAGAAGAGAAAAGCGATGTAGACATTAAAAATGTTCCCCCATCACGGTTATCTGATGAACCACCACCCAAAAAAGTTTGTATTTCGTTTTCTAAAGATCATTAACAACAAGTAACATTAACAGTCCTAGATTCTTGAAGGTAAACTAAAGTATAGCCATAGGCCTAGATCGTAGATGTGAAAATTAATTATACGATTAAACTTGAAGGAACCTATGCTGTAAAACTAGTGTTTCGATTAGTATTAATATTCTAGAGCTCATGAGTTGCCTTTAGTAACGTTGTGTATAACATGTGAAAATTAAACTGAAATAATGAAAGTTCTTTGTTTTAATAATTGTAACATCTGGTAATAGTAATACACTAGTACTAGTAGTAATAGCTTTTAATGAACGTTTGCATTAGAAATAATTATTTTATTCTTACATATTTCACTAATATAATTAAAAAAGCACCATCAATAGAGTTTTTATTATTACTATGTAAAAGATCTTATTTTGTGTGTGTGTGTGTGTATTTGCTAAATACTTTAATGTCATGGCAAAATTCAGTGCACTGTTAGTGTTATTAAAGTATTAATTCTAACAATCTGACTTATCACATTAAATAACTCATTTCATGATATAGTGCTTCTTTGGGTTGTGTTTCCTTGTCTTTTGGCTTGACTTTGTAAGAAGATGAAACAAGTTATTTAAGGTTGTTAAAGGAATATAAATGTAGAATAGAGATTTTGCATGTGACATCACTTCCTGTTTCTATTCCTTTTTAGCACAGCCATAGTGGGTGTCAAACATACCCTTCTAGCAATTGGCAATAATCC